>NW_023330104.1:0-47424 GCF_011100685.1 Canis lupus familiaris | reverse complement strand
CGATTCGATTCGTTTCGATTCTCTTTGATGTTCTTTGATTCGATCTTTTCAAAGATTTAATTCGATTCGATTCATTTCGATTCGAATGTTTCGATTCTATTCTTTTTAATTCGATTCTTTTTGATTCGATTCGATTCGATTTTTTTCTTTTCGCTTCTTTTCGATTCGATTCGATTCGCTCTTTCGTTTCGATTCTATTGTTTTGGATTCGATTTGATTCCTTTCGTTTCGATTAGATTCTCTTCGATTCGATTCTTTTCGATTCAGTTCTTTTCGATTCGGTTCGATTTGATTCTTCTCCATTCGATTCGATTCGATTCGATAAGATTCTTTTCGTTCGATTCAATTCTGTTCGATTCGATTCGATTCGATTCGATTATTTTCAGTTCGATTCTTTTCGTTTCGATTCGATTCTGCTCGATTCTTTCGATTTGATTCGATTCGTTCATTTGGATTCAATTTGTTTACATTTCGATTCGATTCTTTTCTATTCAGGTCGATTTCGATTCTTTTTGATTCAGTTCGATTCAATTCTTTTCAACTCATTCGATTCGGTTCGATTCTTTTCGATTCGATATGATTCGATTCGATTCAACTCAACTCGATTCTTTTCGATTCGATTTTTTTCGATTCGATTCCTTCAATTCGATTCGATTGGATTCTTTTCGTTTCAATTAGATTCTTTTCGATTTTTACTTGATTCGAATCTTATCAATTCGATTCGGTACTGTTCGATTCGATTCTATTCAATTCAATTCGATTGGAATCGATCTTTTCGATTCAATTCGATTCGATTCGATACGATTCTTTTCGATTGTATTCGATTCGATTCTTTTCGGTTCTCTTCGATTCGATTCTTTTCGATCAATTCGATATGATTCGATTCTTTTCGATTCCATTCGATTCTTTTCTATTCGATTCGATTCGATTATTTTCGATTCAATTCGGTTTGATTCGATTATTTTCAACTCAATTCGATCGACTCGTTCAATATTTTCGATTCGATTCGATTCGATTATTTTCGATTCGATAAGATTCTTCGATTCGATTATTTTCGATTCGATTTTTTTATTTTCAATTCAATTCATTTCGATGTTTTCGATTCGATTCAATGCGAATCAACTATTTTCTAGTAGATTCGCTTCAATTATTTTCTTTTTTTTTCTAAATTTTTATTTATTTATGATAGTCCAGAGAGAGAGAGAGAGCAGAGATAGGCAGAGGGAGAAGCAAGCTCCAAGCACCGGGAGCCCTATGTGGGATTTGATCCCGGGTCTCCAGGATCGCGCCCTGGGCCAAAGGCAGGCACTAAAACCGCTGCCCCTCCCAGGAATCCCCGCTTCAATTATTTTCGATTTGATTTGATTCGGTTTATTTCAATTCGATTCCATTTGATTATTTTCATTTCGTTCGTACGATTCGATTCTATTATTTTCGATTCGATTCGTTTCGTATCCATTCGAATCGTTTTGATTCCTTTCGGTTTTCGATTTGAATCGATTCTTTTCTTTTCGATTCGATTCTTTTCTATTCGGTTTGATTTTTTGATTTGAATCGACTCGATTCTTTTGATTCAAGTATATAAGATTCGATCCGATTCTTTTTTTGATTCAAATCGATACGATTCTTTTCGATTTGATTCGATTCGTTTTGATTCGACTCGATTCTTTTCGATTCAATTCTTTTCGATTCAATGAAATACGGTTCTATCTTTTCGATTCGATTTGATTTGATTCTTTTTTGATTCCATACGATTCGATTTGATTCTTTTCGATTTGATTCGATTCAACTCGATACTTTTCAAATCGATCATTTCGATCGATTCGATTCGATTCTTTTCATTTCGATTCGATTCTTTTCGATTTGATTCAATTCTTTTCATTCGATTCGATTCGATTCTTTTCGTTCGATTTGATTCTCTTCTATTTTATTGATTCGATTCATTTCATTAGATTCGATACTGTTCGATTCGATTCTTTTCGATTCAGGTCGATTGGAATCGATTCGATTCTTTCGGTTCTATTCGATTCGATTCGATACGATTCTCTTCGATTCGATTCTTTTCGGTCTGTTCGATTCGATTCTTTTCGATTCAGTTCGATTCGATTCTTTTGGACTCGATTCGATTCTTTGCGCTTTGATATGATGCGATTCGTTTCGACTTTTTCGATTCGTGTCGATTCGAATCTATTCGATTCTTTTCTATTCAATTCGATTCGATTGATTCTTTTCGATTCGATTCCATTCGATCTATTCTTTTCGTTCGATACGATTCGATTCGATTCTTTTTGATTCGATTTTTCGATTCGATTCTTTTCAATTTGATTCGATTCTTTTCAATTTGATTCTTTTCGATTCGATTCGATTCGCCTCTTGTCGTTTCGATTCGATTCTTTTTGATTCGATTCGATTCGATTCTTTTGTTTCGATTATCTCTTCGATTCGATTCTTTTCGATTCGATCGATTTGATACGATTCGCTTCTTTTCGATTCGATTCTTCTCGAATCGATTCAATTCAATTCGATTCTTTTCGATTTGATTCGATTCGATCATTTGGATTCCACTTGTTACATTTCGATTCGAATCTTTTCGATCGATTCGATTCAATTCTTTTGGATTTCATTGGATTGAGTTAGATAATTTTTGATTCGATTCGATTCTTTTACCCTAGCTTCGATTGATTCTACTCGATTCAATTCATTTCGATTCTTCTTGATTCAATTCTTTTCGATTCTTTTTGATTCGGTTTGATTGTTTTCGATTCCATTCGATTCTTTTCGATTCGATTTAATTGTTTTTGAATCCATTTGATTCGATTCGATTATTTTCGATTCGACTCGATTGGATTCGATTCGGTTCGATTATCGATTCGATTCAATTCCAATTATTTTTGATTCGACTCGATTTGATTATTTTTTATTCAATTCGATTCAATTATTTTCGATTCGATGCAATTCGATTCGATTCTTCTCATTTCAATTCAATTCGATTCTTTCGAATTCGATTCGATCGATTCTTTGTGTTTCGATTCGATCCTTTCGATTTGAGTCAATTCTTTTCAATTCGATTTGATATTCTTCGATTCAATTCTTTTCGATTCGATTCGATTCGATTCTTTTCCGATTCGATTCGATTCCATTCGATTCGATTCTTTTCGATTCAATACGATTCGATCGATTCTTTTCGATGCGAATCATTCGATTCCATTCTTTTTGATTCGATTCGATTCGATTCTTTTAGATTTGATTTGATACGATTCTTTTCAATTCGATTTGATTCAATTCGATTCGTTTCGATTCGTTTCGATTCTCTTTGATGTTTTTTGATTCGATCTTTTCAACCGATTTAATCGATTCGATTCATTTCGATTTGATTCGATTCGAATTTTTCGATTCTATTCTTTTCAATTCGATTCTTTTCGATTCGATTCGATTCGATTTTTTCTATTCGCTTCTTTTCGATTCGATTCGATTCGCCTCTTTTCGTTTCGATTCTATTCTTTTGGATTCGATTTGATTCTTTCGTTTCGATTAGATTCTCTTCGATTCGATTCTTTCGATTCAGTTCTTTTCGATTCGTTCGATTTGATTCTTCTCATTCGATTCGATTCGATTCGATAAGATTCTTTTCGTTCGATTCAATTCTATTCGATTCTATTATCGATTCGATTCGATTATTTTCAGTTCGATTCTTTTCGTTTCGATTCGATTCTGCTCGATTCTTTCGATTTGATTCGATTCGATCATTTGGATTCAATTGTTACATTTCGATTCGATTCTTTTCTATTCAGTTCGATTCGATTCTTTTTGATTCAGTTCGATTCGATTCTTTTCAATTCGATTCGATTCTTTTCGATTGATTCAATTCTTTCAATTCGATTCGATTCGATTCTTTTCGTTTCGATTTTTCAATTCGATTCCTTTCAATTCGATCGATTGGATTCTTTTCGTTTCAATTAGATTCTTTTCGATTTTATTTTTGATTCGAATCTATCATTCGATTCGGTACTGTTCGATTCGATTCTTTTCGATTCAGTTCGATTCGATTCTTTTTGATTCGATTCGATTCTTTTCGCTTTGATATGATTCGATTCGTTTCGACTTTTTTCGATTCGTGTCGATTCGAATCTATTCGATTCTTTTCTATTCAATTCGATTCGATTGATTCTTTTCGATTCGATTCCATTCGATTCTATTCTTTTCAATTCGATTCGATTCTTTTCGATTCGATTCGATTCTTTTTGATTCGATTTTTTTCGATTCGATTCTTTTCAATTTGATTCGATTCTTTTCAATTTGATTCTTTTCGATTCGATTCGATTCGCCTCTTGTCGTTTCGATTCGATTCTTTTGATTCGATTCGATTCGATTCTTTTTGTTTCGATTATATTCTCTTCGATTCGATTCTTTTCGATTCGATTCGATTCTTTTCGATTCGATTCTTCTCGAATCGATTCAATTCAATTCGATTTTTTCGATTCGATTCTTTTCAATTTGATTCGATTCTTTTCAAATTTGATTCTTTTCGATTCGATTCGATTCGCCTCTTGTCGTTTCGATTCGAATCTTTTCGATTTGATTCGATTCGATCATTTGGATTCCCTTGTTACATTTCGATTCGAATCTTTTCGATTCGATTCGATTCAATTCTTTTGGATTTCCTTGGATTGATTTAGATAATTTTTATTCGATTCGATTTTTTACCCTAGCTTGATGTGATTCTACTCGATTCAATTCATTTCGATTCTTCTTGATTCAATTCTTTTCGATTCTTTTGATTCGGTTTGATTCTTTTCGATTCCATTCGATTCTTTTCGATTCGATTTAATTGTTTTGAATCCATTTGATTCGATTCGATTATTTTCGATTCGACTCGATTGGATTCGATTCGGTTCGATTATCGATTCGATTCAATTCCAATTATTTTTGATTCGACTCGATTTGATTATTTTTATTCAATTATTCAATTATTTTCGATTCGATGCAATTCGATTCGATTCTTCTCATTTCAATTCAATTCGATTCTTTCGAATTCGATTCGATTCGATTCTTTGTGTTTCGATTCGATTCTTTTCGATTTGAGTCAATTCTTTTCAATTCGATTTGATATTCTTCGATTCGATTCTTTTCGATTCGATTCTTTCGATTCGATTCTTCTCGAATCGATTCAATTCAATTCGATTTTTTCGATTCGATTCTTTTCATTTGATTCGATTCTTTTCATTTGATTCTTTTCGATTCGATTCGATTCGCCTCTTGTCGTTTCGATTCGATCTTTTCGATTTGATTCGATTCGATCATTTGGATTCCACTTGTTACATTTCGATTCGAATCTTTTCGATTTCAGATTCGATTCAATTCTTTTGGATTTCATTGGATTGATTTAGATAATTTTTGATTCGATTCGATTTTTTAAAACCCTAGCTTCGATGTGATTCTACTCGATTCAATTCATTTCGATTCTTCTTGATTCAATTCTTTTCGATTCTTTTTGATTCGGTTTGATTCTTTTCGATTCCATTCGATTCTTTTTCGATTCGATTTAAATTGTTTTTGAATCCATTTGATTCGATTCGATTATATTTCGATTCGACTCGATTGGATTCGATTCGGTTCGATTATCGATTCGATTCAATTCCAATTATTTTGATTCGACGCGATTTGATTATTTTTTATTCAATTCGATTCAATTATTTCGATTCGATGCAATTCGATTCGATTCTTCTCATTTCAATTCAATTCGATTCTTTCGAATTCGATTCGATTCGATTCTTTGTGTTTCGATTCGATTCTTTTCGATTGAGTCAATTCTTTTCAATTCGATTGATATTCTTCGATTCGATTCTTTTCGATTCGATTCTTTTCGATTCGATTCGTTTCGATTCGATTCTTCGATTCGATTCGTTCGTTTTCGATTCAATACGATTCGATCGATTTTTTCAATGCGAATCAATTCGATTCCATTCTTTTGATTCGATTCGATTCGATTCGATTATTTTTAATTTATTTTTTTTTATTTTATTATTTATGATAGTCACAGAGAGAAAGAGAGAGAGGGGCAGAGACTAGGCAGTGGGGGAAGCAGGCTCCATGCACCGGGAGCCCGCATGGGATTCGATCCCGGGTCTCCAGGATCGCGCCCTGGGCCAAAGGCAGGCGGTAAACCGCTGCACCACCCAGGGATCCCGATTCGATTCTTTTAGATTTGATTTGATACGATTCTTTTCAATTCGATTTGATTCGATTCTGTTTCGATTCTCTTTGATGTTTTTTGATTCGATCTTTTCAAAACCGATTTAATTCGATTCGATTCATTTCGATTCGAATGTTTCGATTCCATTCTTTTTAATTCGATTCTTTTCGATTCGATTCGATTCGATTTTTTCTTTTCGCTTCTTTTCGATTCGATTCGATTCGCCTCTTTTCGTTTCGATCTATTGTTTTGGATCGATTTGATTCCTTTCGTTCGATTAGATTCTCGTCGATTCGATTCTTTCGATTCATTCTTTTCGATTCGGTTCGATTTGATTTCTTCTCCATTCGATTCGATTCGATAAGATTCTTTTCGTTCGATTCAATTCTGTTCGATTCTATTCGATTCGATTCGATTCGATTATTTTCAGTTCGATTCTTTTCGTTCGATTCGATTCTGCTTCGATTCTTTTCGATTTGATTCGATTCGATCATTTGGATTCAATTTGTTACATTTCGATTCGATTCTTTTCTATTCAGGTCGATTCGATTCCTTTTTGATTCAGTTCCGATTCATTCTTTTCAACTCAATTCGATTCGGTTCGATTCTTTTCGATTCGATATGATTCGATTCGATTCAACTCACTCGATTCTTTCGATTCGATTTTTCGATTCGATTCCTTATGCAATTCGATTCGATTGGATTCTTTTCGTTTCAATTAGATTCTTTTCGATTTTACTTGATTCGAATCTTATCAATTCGATTCGGTACTGTTCGATTTCGATTCTATTCAATTCCATTCGATTGGAATCGATTCTTTTCGATTTAATTCGATTCAGATTCGATCGATTCTTTTCGATTGTATTCGATTCGATTCTTTTCGGTTCTCTTCGATGCGATTCTTTTCGATTCAATTCGATATGATTCGATTCTTTTCGATTCCATTCGATTCTTTTCGTATTCGATTCGATTCGATTATTTTCGATTCAATTCGGTTTGATTCGATTATTTTCAACTCAATTCGATCGACTCGGTTCAATTATTTTCGATTCGATTCGATTCGATTATTTTCGATTCGATAAGATTACTTTCGATTCGATTATTTTCGATTCAATTTCATTATTTTCAATTCAATTCATTTCGATGTTTTCGATTCGATTCAATGCGAATCAACTATTTTCTATTAGATTCGCTTCAATTATTTTCTTTTTTTTCTAAATTTTTTATTTATTTATGATAGTCACAGAGAGAGAGAGAGAGGCAGAGATAGGCAGAGGGAGAAGCAAGCTCCAAGCACCGGGAGCCCTATGTGGGATTTGATCCCGGGTCTCCAGGATCGCGCCCTGGGCCAAAGGCAGGCACTAAACCGCTGCCCCTCCCAGGAATCCCCGCTTCAATTATTTTCGATTTGATTTGATTCGGTTATTTTCAATTCGATTCCATTTGATTATTTTCATTTCGGTTCGGTACGATTCGATTCTATTATTTTCGATTCGATTCGTTTCGTATCCATTCGAATCGTTTTGATTCCTTTCGGTTTTCGATTTGAATCGATTCTTTTCTTTTCGATTCGATTCTTTTCTATTCGGTTTGATTTTTTGATTTGAATCGACTCGATTCTTTTTGATTCAAGTATATAAGATTCGATCCGATTCTTTTCGATTCAAATCGATACGATTCTTTTCGATTTGATTCGATTCGTTTTGATTCGACTCGATTCTTTTCGATTCAATTCTTTTCGATTCAAATGAAATACGGTTCTATTCTTTTCGATTCGATTTGATTTGATTCTTTTTGATTCCATACGATTCGATTTGATTCTTTCGATTTGATTCGATTCACAACTCGATACTTTTCCAAATCGATCATTTCGATCCGATTCGATTCGATTCTTTTCATTTCGATTCGATTCTTTTCGATTTGATTCAATTCTTTTCAATTCGATTCGATTCGAGTCTTTTCGTTTCGATTTGATTTCTCTTCCTATTTTAATTTGATTCGATTCATTTCAATTAGATTCCGATACTGTTCGATTCGATTCTTTTCGATTCAGGTCGATTGGAATCGATTCGATTTCTTTCGGTTCTATTCGATTCGATTCGATACGATTCTCTTCGATTCGATTCTTTTCGGTCTGTTCGATTCGATTCTTTTCGATTCAGTGTCGATTCGATTCTTTTGGACTCGATTCGATTCTTTGCGCTTTGATATGATTCGATTCGTTTCGACTTTTTTTCGATTCGTGTCGATTCGAATCTATTCGATTCTTTTCTATTCAATTCGATTCGATTGATTCTTTTCGATTCGATTCCATTCGATGCTATTCTTTTCGATTCTTTCGATTCGATACGTTCGATTCGTTCTTTTGGATTCGATTTTTTCGATTCGATTCTTTTCAATTTGATTCGATTCTTTTCAATTTGATTCTTTCTTTTCGATTCGATTCGATTCGCCTCTTGTCGTTTCGATTCGGATTCTTTTTGATTCGAATTCGATTCGATTCTTTTTGTTTCGATTATATTCTCTTCGATTCGAGTTCTTTTCGCGATTCGATTTGATACGATTCGCTTCTTTTCGATTCGATTCTTCTCGAATCGATTCAATTCAATTCGATTCTTTCGAGTCGATTCTTTTCGATTTGATTCGATTCGATCATTTGGATTCCACTTGTTACATTCGATTCGAATCTTTTTCGATTCGATTCGATTCAATTCTTTTGGATTTCATTGGATTGAGTTAGATAATTTTTGATTCGATTCGATTCTTTTACCCTAGCCTTCGATGTGATTCTACTCGATTCAATTCATTTCGATTCTTCTTGATTCAATTCTTTTCGATTCTTTTTGATTCGTTTGATTCTTTTCGATTCCATTCGATTCTTTCGATTCGATTTAATTGTTTTTGAATCCATTTGATTCGATTCGATTATTTCGATTCGACTCGATTGGATTCGATTCGGTTCGATTATCGATTCGATTCAATTCCAATTATTTTTGATTCGACTCGATTTGATTATTTTTTATTCAATTCGATTCAATTATTTTCGATTCGATGCAATTCGATTCGATCTTCTCATTTCAATTCAATTCGATTCTTTCGAATTCGATTCGATTCGATTCTTGTGTTTCGATTCGATCCTTTTCGATTTGAGTCAATTCTTTTCAATTCGATTTGATATTCTCGAGTCAATTCTTTTCGATTCGATTCGATTCGATTCTTTTCGATTCGATTCGATTCCATTCGATTCGATTCTTTTCGATTCAATACGATTCGATCGTTCTTTTCGATGCGATCAATTCGATTCCATTCTTTTTGATTCGATTCGATTCGATTCTTTTAGATTTGATTTGATACGATTCTTTTCAATTCGATTTGATTCAATTCGATTCGTTCGATTCGTTTCGATTCTCTTTGATGTTTTTGATTCGATCTTTTCAACCGATTTAATTCGATTCGATTCATTTCGATTTGATTCGATTCGAAGTTTTCGATTCTATTCTTTTCAATTCGATTCTTTCGATTCGATTCGATTCGATTTTTTCTATTCGCTTCTTTTCGATTCGATTCGATTCGCCTCTTTTCGTTTCGATTCTATTCTTTTGGATTCGATTTGATTCTTTTCGTTTCGATTAGAATTCTCATTTCCGATTCGATTCTTTTCGATTCAGTTCTTTTCGATTCGGTTTCGATTTGATTCTTCCCCATTCGATTCGATTCGATTCGATAGATTCTTTTCGTTCGATTCAATTCTATTCGATTCTATTCTATTCGATTCGATTCGATTATTTTCAGTTCGTTCTTTTCGTTCGATTCGATTCTGCTCGATTCTTTTCGATTTGATTCGATTCGATCATTTGGATTCAATTTGTTACATTTCGATTCGATTCTTTCTATTCAGTTTCGATTCGATTCTTTTGATTCAGTTCGATTCGATTCTTTTCAATTCGATTCTGATTCTTTTCGATTTGATTCAATTCTTTCAATTCGATTCGATTCGATTCTTTTCGTTCGATTTTTTCAATTCGATTCCTTTCAATTCGATTCGATTGGATTCTTTTCGTTTCAATTAGATTCTTTTCGATTTTATTTGATTCGAATCTTATCAATTCGATTCGGTACTGTTCGATTCGATTCTTTTCGATTCAGTTCGATTCGATTCTTTTTGATTCGATTCGATTCTTTCGCTTGATATGATTCGATTCGTTTCGACTTTTTTCGATTCGTGTCGATTCGAATCTATTCGATTCTTTTCTATTCAATTCGATTCGATTGATTCTTTTCGATTCGATTCCATTCGATTCTATTCTTTTCAATTCGATTCGATTCTTTTCGATTCGATTCGATTCTTTTGATTCGATTTTTTCGATTCGATTCTTTTCAATTTGATTCGATTCTTTCAATTTGATTCTTTTCGATTCGATTCGATTCGCCTCTTGTCGTTCGATTCGATTCTTTTGATTCGATTCGATTCGATCTTTTTGTTTCGATTATATTCTCTTCGATTCGATTCTTTCGATTCGATTCGATTCTTTTCGATTCGATTCTTCTCGAATCGATTCAATTCAATTCGATTTTTCGATTCGATTCTTTTCAATTTGATTCGATTCTTTTCAATTTGATTCTTTTCGATTCGATTCGATTCGCCTCTTGTCGTTTCGATTCGATTCTTTTCGATTTGATTCGATTCGATCATTTGGATTCCACTTGTTACATTTCGATTCGAATCTTTTCGATTCGATTCGATTCAATTCTTTTGGATTTCATTGGATTGATTTAGATAATTTTTGATTCGATTCGATTTTTTAAACCCTAGCTTCGATGTGATTCTACTCGATTCAATTCATTCGATTCTTCTTGATTCAATTCTTTTCGATTCTTTTTGATTCGGTTTGATTCTTTTCGATTCCATTCGATTCTTTTCGATTCGATTTAATTGTTTTTGAATCCATTTGATTCGATTCGATTATTTTCGATTCGACTCGATTGGATTCGATTCGGTTCGATTATCGATTCGATTCAATTCCAATTATTTTTGATTCGACTCGATTTGATTATTTTTTATTCAATTCGATTCAATTATTTTCGATTCGATGCAATTCGATTCGATTCTTCTCATTTCAATTCAATTCGATTCTTTCGAATTCGATTCGATTCGATTCTTTGTGTTTCGATTCGATCCTTTTCGATTTGAGTCAATTCTTTTCAATTCGATTTGATATTCTTCGATTCGATTCTTTTCGATTCGATTCTTTTCGATTCGATTCGTTTCGGTTCGATTCTTCGATTCGATTCGATCTTTTCGATTCAATACGATTCGATCGATTCTTTTCAATGCGAATCAATTCGATTCCATTCTTTTTGATTCGATTCGATTCGATTCGATTATTTTTATTTATTTTTTTTATTTTTACTTATTATGATAGTCACAGAGAGAAAGAGAGAGAGGGGCAGAGACATAGGCAGTGGGAGAAGCAGGCTCCATGCACCGGGAGCCCGACATGGGATTCGATCCCGGGTCTCCAGGATCGCGCCCTGGGCCAAAGGCAGGCGGTAAACCGCTGCACCACCCAGGGATCCCGATTCGATTCTTTTAGATTTGATTTGATACGATTCTTTTCAATTCGATTTGATTCGATTCGATTCGTTTCGATTCTCTTTGATGTTTTTGATTCGATCTTTTCAAACCGATTAATTCGATTCGATTCATTTCGATTCGAATGTTTCGATTCTATTCTTTTAATTCGATTCTTTTCGATTCGATTCGATTCGATTTTTTTTCTTTTCGCTTCTTTTCGATTCGATTCGATTCGCCTCTTTTCGTTTCGATTCTATTGTTTTGGATTCGATTTGATTCCTTTCGTTTCGATTAGATTCTCTTCGATTCGATTCTTTTCGATTCAGTTCTTTCGATTCGGTTCGATTTGATTCTTCTCCATTCGATTCGATTCGATTCGATAAGATTCTTTTCGTTCGATTCAATTCTGTTCGATTCTATTCGATTCGATTCGATTATTTTCAGTTCGATTCTTTTCGTTTCGATTCGATTCTGCTCGATTCTTTTCGATTTGATTCGATTCGATCATTTGGATTCAATTTGTTACATTTCGATTCGATTCTTTTCTATTCAGGTCGATTCGATTCTTTTTGATTCAGTTCGATTCAATTCTTTCAACTCAATTCGATTCGGTTCGATTCTTTTCGATTCGATATGATTCGATTCGATTCAACTCAACTCGATTCTTTTCGATTCGATTTTTCGATTCGATTCCTTTCAATTCGATTCGATTGGATTCTTTTCGTTTCAATTAGATTCTTTCGATTTTACTTGATTCGAATCTTATCAATTCGATTCGGTACTGTTCGATTCGATTCTATTCAATTCAATTCGATTGGAATCGATTCTTTTCGATTCAATTCGATTCGATTCGATACGATTCTTTTCGATTGTATTCGATTCGATTCTTTTCGGTTCTCTTCGATTCGATTCTTTTCGATTCAATTCGATATGATTCGATTCTTTCGATTCCATTCGATTCTTTTCGATTCGATTCGATTCGATTATTTCGATTCAATTCGGTTTGATTCGATTATTTTCAACTCAATTCGATCGACTCGGTTCAATTATTTTCGATTCGATTCGATTCGATTATTTTCGATTCGATAAGATTACTTTCGATTCGATTATTTTCGATTCGATTTCATTATTTTCAATTCAATTCATTTCGATGTTTTTCGATTCGATTCAATGCGAATCAACTATTTTCTATTAGATTCGCTTCAATTATTTTCTTTTTTTTCTAAATTTTTTATTTATTTATGATAGTCACAGAGAGAGAGAGAGAGGCAGAGATAGGCAGAGGGAGAAGCAAGCTCCAAGCACCGGGAGCCCTATGTGGGATTTGATCCCGGGTCTCCAGGATCGCGCCCTGGGCCAAAGGCAGGCACTAAACCGCTGCCCCTCCCAGGAATCCCCGCTTCAATTATTTTCGATTTGATTTGATTCGGTTATTTTCAATTCGATTCCATTTGATTATTTTCATTTCGGTTCGGTACGATTCGATTCTATTATTTTCGATTCGATTCGTTTCGTATCCATTCGAATCGTTTTGATTCCTTTCGGTTTTCGATTTGAATCGATTCTTTTCTTTTCGATTCGATTCTTTTCTATTCGGTTTGATTTTTTTGATTTGAATCGACTCGATTCTTTTTGATTCAAGTATATAAGATTCGATCCGATTCTTTTCGATTCAAATCGATACAATTCTTTTCGATTTGATTCGATTCGTTTTGATTCGACTCGATTCTTTTCGATTCAATTCTTTTCGATTCAATGAAATACGGTTCTATTCTTTTCGATTCGATTTGATTTGATTCTTTTTGATTCCATACGATTCGATTTGATTCTTTTCGATTTGATTCGATTCAACTCGATACTTTTCAAATCGATCATTTCGATCGATTCGATTCGATTCTTTTCATTTCGATTCGATTCTTTTCGATTTGATTCAATTCTTTTCAATTCGATTCGATTCGATTCTTTCGTTTCGATTTGATTCTCTTCTATTTTATTGATTCGATTCATTTCAATTAGATTCGATACTGTTCGATTCGATTCTTTTCGATTCAGGTCGATTGGAATCGATTCGATTCTTTCGGTTCTATTCGATTCGATTCGATACGATTCTCTTCGATTCGATTCTTTTCGGTCTGTTCGATTCGATTCTTTTCGATTCAGTTCGATTCGATTCTTTTGGACTCGATTCGATTCTTTGCGCTTTGATATGATTCGATTCGTTTCGACTTTTTTCGATTCGTGTCGATTCGAATCTATTCGATTCTTTTCTATTCAATTCGATTCGATTGATTCTTTTCGATTCGATTCCATTCGATTCTATTCTTTTCGATTCTTTTCGATTCGATACGATTCGATTCGATTCTTTTTGATTCGATTTTTTCGATTCGATTCTTTTCAATTTGATTCGATTCTTTTCAATTTGATTCTTTTCGATTCGATTCGATTCGCCTCTTGTCGTTTCGATTCGATTCTTTTTGATTCGATTCGATTCGATTCTTTTTGTTTCGATTATATTCTCTTCGATTCGATTCTTTTCGATTCGATTCGATTTGATACGATTCGCTTCTTTTCGATTCGATTCTTCTCGAATCGATTCAATTCAATTCGATTCTTTTCGATTCGATTCTTTTCGATTTGATTCGATTCGATCATTTGGATTCCACTTGTTACATTTCGATTCGAATCTTTTCGATTCGATTCGATTCAATTCTTTTGGATTTCATTGGATTGAGTTAGATAATTTTTGATTCGATTCGATTCTTTTACCCTAGCTTCGATGTGATTCTACTCGATTCAATTCATTTCGATTCTTCTTGATTCAATTCTTTTCGATTCTTTTTGATTCGGTTTGATTCTTTTCGATTCCATTCGATTCTTTTCGATTCGATTTAATTGTTTTTGAATCCATTTGATTCGATTCGATTATTTTCGATTCGACTCGATTGGATTCGATTCGGTTCGATTATCGATTCGATTCAATTCCAATTATTTTTTATTCGACTCGATTTGATTATTTTTTATTCAATTCGATTCAATTATTTTCGATTCGATGCAATTCGATTCGATTCTTCTCATTTCAATTCAATTCGATTCTTTCGAATTCGATTCGATTCGATTCTTTGTGTTTCGATTCGATCCTTTTCGATTTGAGTCAATTCTTTTCAATTCGATTTGATATTCTTCGATTCAATTCTTTTCGATTCGATTCGATTCGATTCTTTTCGATTCGATTCGATTCCATTCGATTCGATTCTTTTCGATTCAATACGATTCGATCGATTCTTTTCGATGCGAATCAATTCGATTCCATTCTTTTTGATTCGATTCGATTCGATTCTTTTAGATTTGATTTGATACGATTCTTTTCAATTCGATTTGATTCAATTCGATTCGTTTCGATTCGTTTCGATTCTCTTTGATGTTTTTTGATTCGATCTTTTCAACCGATTTAATTCGATTCGATTCATTTCGATTTGATTCGATTCGAATTTTTCGATTCTATTCTTTTCAATTCGATTCTTTTCGATTCGATTCGATTCGATTTTTTTCTATTCGCTTCTTTTCGATTCGATTCGATTCGCCTCTTTTCGTTTCGATTCTATTCTTTTGGATTCGATTTGATTCTTTTCGTTTCGATTAGATTCTCTTCGATTCGATTCTTTTCGATTCAGTTCTTTTCGATTCGGTTCGATTTGATTCTTCTCCATTCGATTCGATTCGATTCTTTTCGATTCGATTCGATAAGATTCTTTTCGTTCGATTCAATTCTATTCGATTCTATTCTATTCGATTCGATTCGATTATTTTCAGTTCGATTCTTTTCGTTTCGATTCGATTCTGCTCGATTCTTTTCGATTTGATTCGATTCGATCATTTGGATTCAATTTGTTACATTTCGATTCGATTCTTTTCTATTCAGTTCGATTCGATTCTTTTTGATTCAGTTCGATTCGATTCTTTTCAATTCGATTCGATTCTTTTCGATTTGATTCAATTCTTTCAATTCGATTCGATTCGATTCTTTTCGTTTCGATTTTTTCAATTCGATTCCTTTCAATTCGATTCGATTGGATTCTTTTCGTTTCAATTAGATTCTTTTCGATTTTATTTGATTCGAATCTTATCAATTCGATTCGGTACTGTTCGATTCGATTCTTTTCGATTCAGTTCGATTCGATTCTTTTTGATTCGATTCGATTCTTTTCGCTTTGATATGATTCGATTCGTTTCGACTTTTTTCGATTCGTGTCGATTCGAATCTATTCGATTCTTTTTTTTTTTTTATTCGATTCTTTTCTATTCAATTTGATTCGATTGATTCTTTTCGATTCGATTCCATTCGATTCTATTCTTTTCAATTCGATTCGATTCTTTTCGATTCGATTCGATTCTTTTTGATTCGATTTTTTCGATTCGATTCTTTTCAATTTGATTCGATTCTTTTCAATTTGATTCTTTTCGATTCGATTCGATTCGCCTCTTGTCGTTTCGATTCGATTCTTTTTGATTCGATTCGATTCGATTCTTTTTGTTTCGATTATATTCTCTTCGATTCGATTCTTTTCGATTTGATTCGATTCTTTTCGATTCGATTCTTCTCGAATCGATTCAATTCAATTCGATTCTTTTCGATTCGATTCTTTTCGATTTGATTCGATTCGATCATTTGGATTCCACTTGTTACATTTCGATTCGAATCTTTTCGATTCGATTCGATTCAATTCTTTTGGATTTCATTGGATTGATTTAGATAATTTTTGATTCGATTCGATTTTTTACCCTAGCTTCGATGTGATTCTACTCGATTCAATTCATTTCGATTCTTCTTGATTCAATTCTTTTCGATTCTTTTTGA
Source organism: Canis lupus familiaris (assembly GCF_011100685.1). Classification (NCBI taxonomy): domain Eukaryota; kingdom Metazoa; phylum Chordata; class Mammalia; order Carnivora; family Canidae; genus Canis; species Canis lupus. The sequence continues at coordinate 30,801 of NW_023330104.1, read as the reverse complement.
TTCGGTTTGATTCTTTTCGATTCCACTCGATTCTTTTCGATTCGATTTAATTGTTTTTGAATCCATTTGATTCGATTCGATTATTTTCGATTCGACTCGATTGGATTCGATTCGGTTCGATTATCGATTCGATTCAATTCCAATTATTTTTGATTCGACTCGATTTGATTATTTTTTATTCAATTCGATTCAATTATTTTCGATCCGATGCAATTCGATTCGATTCTTCTCATTTCAATTCAATTCGATTCTTTCGAATTTGATTCGATTCGATTCTTTGTGTTTCGATTCGATTCTTTTCGATTTGAGTCAATTCTTTTCAATTCGATTTGATATTCTTCGATTCGATTCTTTTCGATTCGATTCTTTTCGATTCGATTCGTTTCGATTCGATTCTCTTCGATTCGATTCGATTCTTTTCGATTCAATACGATTCGATCGATTCTTTTCAATGCGAATCAATTCGATTCCATTCTTTTTGATTCGATTCGATTCGATTCGATTATTTTATTTATTTTTTTTATTTTTACTTATTTATGATAGTCACAGAGAGAAAGAGAGAGAGGGGCAGAGACATAGGCAGTGGGAGAAGCAGGCTCCATGCACCGGGAGCCCGACATGGGATTCGATCCCGGGTCTCCAGGATCGCGCCCTGGGCCAAAGGCAGGCGGTAAACCGCCTGCACCACCCAGGGATCCCGATTCGATTCTTTTAGATTTGATTTGATACGATTCTTTTCAATTCGATTTGATTCGATTCGATTCGTTCGATTCTCTTTGATGTTTTTTGATTCGATCTTTTCAACCGATTTAATTCGATTCGATTCATTTCGATTCGAATGTTTCGATTCCTATTCTTTTTAATTCGATTCTTTTCGATTCGATTCGATTGGATTTTTTTCTTTTCGCTTCTTTTCGATTCGATTCGATTCGCCTCTTTTCGTTTCGATTCTATTGTTTTGGATTCGATTTGATTCCTTTCGTTTCGATTAGATTCTCTTCGATTCGATTCTTTTCGATTCAGTTCTTTTCGATTCGGTTCGATTTGATTCTTCTCCATTCGATTCGATTCGATTCGATAAGATTCTTTTCGTTCGATTCAATTCTGTTCGATTCGATTCTATTCGATTCGATTCGATTATTTTCAGTTCGATTCTTTTCGTTTCGATTCGATTCTGCTCGATTCTTTTCGATTTGATTCGATTCGATCATTTGGATTCAATTTGTTACATTTCGATTCGATTCTTTTCTATTCAGGTCGATTCGATTCTTTTTGATTCAGTTCGATTCAATTCTTTTCAACTCAATTCGATTCGGTTCGATTCTTTTCGATTCGATATGATTCGATTCGATTCAACTCAACTCGATTCTTTTCGATTCGATTTTTTCGATTCGATTCCTTTCAATTCGATTCGATTGGATTCTTTTCGTTTCAATTAGATTCTTTTCGATTTTACTTGATTCGAATCTTATCAATTCGATTCGGTACTGTTCGATTCGATTCTATTCAATTCAATTCGATTGGAATCGATTCTTTTCGATTCAATTCGATTCGATTCGATACGATTCTTTTCGATTGTATTCGATTCGATTCTTTTCGGTTCTCTTCGATTCGATTCTTTTCGATTCAATTCGATATGATTCGATTCTTTTCGATTCCATTCGATTCTTTTCTATTCGATTCGATTCGATTATTTTCGATTCAATTCGGTTTGATTCGATTATTTTCAACTCAATTCGATCGACTCGGTTCAATTATTTTCGATTCGATTCGATTCGATTATTTTCGATTCGATAAGATTACTTTCGATTCGATTATTTCGATTCGATTTCATTATTTTCAATTCAATTCATTTCGATGTTTTTCGATTCGATTCAATGCGAATCAACTATTTTCTATTAGATTCGCTTCAATTATTTTCTTTTTTTTTCTAAATTTTTTATTTATTTATGATAGTCACAGAGAGAGAGAGAGAGGCAGAGATAGGCAGAGGGAGAAGCAAGCTCCAAGCACCGGGAGCCCTATGTGGGATTTGATCCCGGGTCTCCAGGATCGCGCCCTGGGCCAAAGGCAGGCACTAAACCGCTGCCCCTCCCAGGAATCCCCGCTTCAATTATTTTCGATTTGATTTGATTCGGTTATTTTCAATTCGATTCCATTTGATTATTTTCATTTCGGTTCGGTACGATTCGATTCTATTATTTTCGATTCGATTCGTTTCGTATCCATTCGAATCGTTTTGATTCCTTTCGGTTTTCGATTTGAATCGATTCTTTTCTTTTCGATTCGATTCTTTTCTATTCGGTTTGATTTTTTGATTTGAATCGACTCGATTCTTTTTGATTCAAGTATATAAGATTCGATCCGATTCTTTTCGATTCAAATCGATACGATTCTTTTCGATTTGATTCGATTCGTTTTGATTCGACTCGATTCTTTTCGATTCAATTCTTTTCGATTCAATGAAATACGGTTCTATTCTTTTCGATTCGATTGATTTGATTCTTTTTGATTCCATACGATTCGATTTGATTCTTTTCGATTTGATTCGATTCAACTCGATACTTTTTCAAATCGATCATTTCGATCGATTCGATTCGATTCTTTTCATTTCGATTCGATTCTTTTCGATTTGATTCAATTCTTTTCAATTCGATTCGATTCGATTCTTTTCGTTTCGATTTGATTCTCTTCTATTTATTTGATTCGATTCATTTCAATTAGATTCGATACTGTTCGATTCGATTCTTTTCGATTCAGGTCGATTGGAATCGATTCGATTCTTTCGGTTCTATTCGATTCGATTCGATACGATTCTCTTCGATTCGATTTCTTTTCGGTCTGTTCGATTCGATTCTTTTCGATTCAGTTCGATTCGATTCTTTTGGACTCGATTCGATTCTTTGCGCTTTGATATGATTCGATTCGTTTCGACTTTTTTCGATTCGTGTCGATTCGAATCTATTCGATTCTTTTCTATTCAATTCGATTCGATTGATTCTTTTCGATTCGATTCCATTCGATTCTATTCTTTTCGATTCTTTTCGATTCGATACGATTCGATTCGATTCTTTTTGATTCGATTTTTTCGATTCGATTCTTTTCAATTTGATTCGATTCTTTTCAATTTGATTCTTTTCGATTCGATTCGATTCGCCTCTTGTCGTTTCGATTCGATTCTTTTTGATTCGATTCGATTCGATTCTTTTTGTTTCGATTATATTCTCTTCGATTCGATTCTTTTCGATTCGATTCGATTTGATACTGATTCGCTTCTTTTCGATTCGATTCTTCTCGAATCGATTCAATTCAATTCGATTCTTTTCGATTCGATTCTTTTCGATTTGATTCGATTCGATCATTTGGATTCCACTTGTTACATTTCGATTCGAATCTTTTCGATTCGATTCGATTCAATTCTTTTGGATTTCATTGGATTGAGTTAGATAATTTTTGATTCGATTCGATTCTTTTACCCTAGCTTCGATGTGATTCTACTCGATTCAATTCATTTCGATTCTTCTTGATTCAATTCTTTTCGATTCTTTTTGATTCGGTTTGATTCTTTTCGATTCCATTCGATTCTTTTCGATTCGATTTAATTGTTTTTGAATCCATTTGATTCGATTCGATTATTTTCGATTCGACTCGATTGGATTCGATTCGGTTCGATTATCGATTCGATTCAATTCCAATTATTTTTGATTCGACTCGATTTGATTATTTTTTATTCAATTCGATTCAATTATTTTCGATTCGATGCAATTCGATTCGATTCTTCTCATTTCAATTCAATTCGATTCTTTCGAATTCGATTCGATTCGATTCTTTGTGTTTCGATTCGATCCTTTTCGATTTGAGTCAATTCTTTTCAATTCGATTTGATATTCTTCGATTCAATTCTTTTCGATTCGATTCGATTCGATTCTTTTCCGATTCGATTCGATTCCATTCGATTCGATTCTTTTCGATTCAATACGATTCGATCGATTCTTTTCGATGCGAATCAATTCGATTCCATTCTTTTTGATTCGATTCGATTCGATTCTTTTAGATTTGATTTGATACGATTCTTTTCAATTCGATTTGATTCAATTCGATTCGTTTCGATTCGTTTCGATTCTCTTTGATGTTTTTTGATTCGATCTTTTCAACCGATTTAATTCGATTCGATTCATTTCGATTTGATTCGATTCGAATTTTTCGATTCTATTCTTTTCAATTCGATTCTTTTCGATTCGATTCGATTCGATTTTTTTCTATTCGCTTCTTTTCGATTCGATTCGATTCGCCTCTTTTCGTTTCGATTCTATTCTTTTGGATTCGATTTGATTCTTTTCGTTTCGATTAGATTCTCTTCGATTCGATTCTTTTCGATTCAGTTCTTTTCGATTCGGTTCGATTTGATTCTTCTCCATTCGATTCGATTCGATTCTTTTCGATTCGATTCGATAAGATTCTTTTCGTTCGATTCAATTCTATTCGATTCTATTCTATTCGATTCGATTCGATTATTTTCAGTTCGATTCTTTTCGTTTCGATTCGATTCTGCTCGATTCTTTTCGATTTGATTCAATTCGATCATTTGGATTCAATTTGTTACATTTCGATTCGATTATTTTCTATTCAGTTCGATTCGATTCTTTTTGATTCAGTTCGATTCGATTCTTTTCAATTCGATTCGATTCTTTTCGATTTGATTCAATTCTTTTCAATTCGATTCGATTCGATTCTTTTCGTTTCGATTTTTTCAATTCGATTCCTTTCAATTCGATTCGATTGGATTCTTTTCGTTTCAATTAGATTCTTTTCGATTTTATTTGATTCGAATCTTATCAATTCGATTCGGTACTGTTCGATTCGATTCTTTTCGATTCAGTTCGATTCGATTCTTTTTGATTCGATTCGATTCTTTTCGCTTTGATATGATTCGATTCGTTTCGACTTTTTTCGATTCGTGTCGATTCGAATCTATTCGATTCTTTTCTGTTCAATTCGATTCGATTGATTCTTTTCGATTCGATTCCATTCGATTCTATTCTTTTCGATTCGATTCGATTCTTTTCGATTCGATTCGATTCTTTTTGATTCGATTTTTTCGATTCGATTCTTTTCAATTTGATTCGATTCTTTTCAATTTGATTCTTTTCGATTCGATTCGATTCGATTCTTTTTGTTTCGATTATATTCTCTTCGATTCGATTCTTTTCGATTATATTCTCTTCGATTCGATTCTTTCGATTCGATTCGATTCTTCGATTCTTCTCGAATCGATTCAATTCAATTCGATTCTTTTCGATTCGATTCTTTTCGATTTGATTCGATTCGATCATTTGGATTCCACTTGTTACATTTCGATTCGAATCTTTTCGATTCGATTCGATTCAATTCTTTTGGATTTCATTGGATTGATTTAGATAATTTTTGATTCGATTCGATTTTTTTACCCTAGCTTCGATGTGATTCTACTCGATTCAATTCATTTCGATTCTTCTTGATTCAATTCTTTTCGATTCTTTTTGATTCGGTTTGATTCTTTTCGATTCCATTCGATTCTTTTCGATTCGATTTAATTGTTTTTGAATCCATTTGATTCGATTCGATTATTTTCGATTCGACTCGATTGGATTCGATTCGGTTCGATTATCGATTCGATTCAATTCCAATTATTTTTGATTCGACTCGATTTGATTATTTTTTATTCAATTCGATTCAATTATTTTCGATTCGATGCAATTCGATTCGATTCTTCTCATTTCAATTCAATTCGATTCTTTCGAATTCGATTCGATTCGATTCTTTGTGTTTCGATTCGATTCTTTTCGATTTGAGTCAATTCTTTTCAATTCGATTTGATATTCTTCGATTCGATTCTTTTCGATTCGATTCTTTTCTATTCGATTCGTTTCGTTTCGATTCTTCGATTCGATTCGATTCGATTCGATTCTTTTCGATTCAATACGATTCGATCGATTCTTTTCAATGCGAATCAATTCGATTCCATTCTTTTTGATTCGATTCGATTCGATTCGATTATTTTTATTTATTTTTTTTATTTTTATTTATTTATGATAGTCACAGAGAGAAAGAGAGAGAGGGGCAGAGACATAGGCAGTGGGAGAAGCAGGCTCCATGCACCGGGAGCCCGACATGGGATTCGATCCCGTGTCTCCAGGATCGCGCCCTGGGCCAAAGGCAGGCGGTAAACCGCTGCACCACCCAGGGATCCCGATTCGATTCTTTTAGATTTGATTTGATACGATTCTTTTCAATTCGATTTGATTCGATTCGATTCGTTTCGATTCTCTTTGATGTTCTTTGATTCGATCTTTTCAACCGATTTAATTCGATTCGATTCATTTCGATTCGAATGTTTCGATTCTATTCTTTTTAATTCGATTCTTTTCGGTTCGATTCGATTCGATTTTTTTCTATTCGCTTCTTTTCGATTCGATTCAATTCGCCTCTTTTCGTTTCGATTCTATTGTTTTGGATTCGATTTGATTCCTTTCGTTTCGATTAGATTCTCTTCGATTCGATTCTTTTCGATTCAGTTCTTTTCGATTCGGTTCGATTTGATTCTTCTCCATTCGATTCGATTCGATTCGATAAGATTCTTTTCGTTCGATTCAATTCTGTTCGATTCGATTCGATTCGATTCGATTATTTTCAGTTCGATTCTTTTCGTTTCGATTCGATTCTGCTCGATTCTTTTCGATTTGATTCGATTCGTTCATTTGGATTCAATTTGTTACATTTCGATTCGATTCTTTTCTATTCAGGTCGATTCGATTCTTTTTGATTCAGTTCGATTCAGTTCTTTTCAACTCAATTCGATTCGGTTCGATTCTTTTCGATTCGATATGATTCGATTCGATTCAACTCAACTCGATTCTTTTCGATTCGATTTTTTCGATTCGATTCCTTTCAATTCGATTCGATTGGATTCTTTCGTTTCAATTAGATTCTTTTCGATTTTACTTGATTCGAATCTTATCAATTCGATTCGGTACTGTTCGATTCGATTCTATTCAATTCAATTCGATTGGAATCGATTCTTTTCGATTCATTTCGATTCGATTCGATACGATTCTTTTCGATTGTATTCGATTCGATTCTTTTCGGTTCTCTTCGATTCGATTCTTTTCGATTCAATTCGATATGATTCGATTCTTTTCGATTCCATTCGATTCTTTTCTATTCGATTCGATTCGATTATTTTCGATTCAATTCGGTTTGATTCGATTATTTTCAACTCAATTCGATCGACTCGGTTCAATTATTTTCGATTCGATTCGATTCGATTATTTTCGATTCGATAAGATTACTTTCGATTCGATTATTTTCGATTCGATTTCATTATTTTCAATTCAATTCATTTCGATGTTTTTCGATTCGATTCAATGCGAATCAACTATTTTCTAGTAGATTCGCTTCAATTATTTTCTTTTTTTTTCTAAATTTTTTATTTATTTATGATAGTCACAGAGAGAGAGAGAGAGGCAGAGATAGGCAGAGGGAGAAGCAAGCTCCAAGCACCGGGAGCCCTATGTGGGATTTGATCCCGGGTCTCCAGGATCGCGCCCTGGGCCAAGGCAGGCACTAAACCGCTGCCCCTCCCAGGAATCCCCCGCTTCAATTATTTTCGATTTGATTTGATTCGGTTATTTTCAATTCGATTCCATTTGATTATTTTCATTTCGGTTCGGTACGATTCGATTCTATTATTTTCGATTCGATTCGTTTCGTATCCATTCGAATCGTTTTGATTCCTTTCGGTTTTCGATTTGAATCGATTCTTTTCTTTTCGATTCGATTCTTTTCTATTCGGTTTGATTTTTTGATTTGAATCGACTCGATTCTTTTTGATTCAAGTATATAAGATTCGATCCGATTCTTTTCGATTCAAATCGATACGATTCTTTTCGATTTGATTCGATTCGTTTTGATTCGACTCGATTCTTTTCGATTCAATTCTTTTCGATTCAATGAAATACGGTTCTATTCTTTTCGATTCGATTTGATTTGATTCTTTTTGATTCCATACGATTCGATTTGATTCTTTTCGATTTGATTCGATTCAACTCGATACTTTTCAAATCGATCATTTCGATCGATTCGATTCGATTCTTTTCATTTCGATTCGATTCTTTTCGATTTGATTCAATTCTTTTCAATTCGATTCGATTCGATTCTTTTCGTTTCGATTTGATTCTCTTCTATTTTATTTGATTCGATTCATTTCAATTAGATTCGATACTGTTCGATTCGATTCTTTTCGATTCAGGTCGATTGGAATCGATTCGATTCTTTCGGTTCTATTCGATTCGATTCGATACGATTCTCTTCGATTCGATTCTTTTCGGTCTGTTCGATTCGATTCTTTTCGATTCAGTTCGATTCGATTCTTTTGGACTCGATTCGATTCTTTGCGCTTTGATATGATTCGATTCGTTTCGACTTTTTTCGATTCGTGTCGATTCGAATCTATTCGATTCTTTTCTATTCAATTCGATTCGATTGATTCTTTTCGATTCGATTCCATTCGATTCTATTCTTTTCAATTCGATTCGATTCTTATACGATTCGATTCGATTCTTTTTGATTCGATTTTTTCGATTCGATTCTTTTCAATTTGATTCGATTCTTTTCAATTTGATTCTTTTCGATTCGATTCGATTCGCCTCTTGTCGTTTCGATTCGATTCTTTTTGATTCGATTCGATTCGATTCTTTTTGTTTCGATTATATTCTCTTCGATTCGATTCTTTTCGATTCGATTCGATTCTTTTCGATTCGATTCTTCTCGAATCGATTCAATTCAATTCGATTCTTTTCGATTCGATTCTTTTCGATTTGATTCGATTCGATCATTTGGATTCCACTTGTTACATTTCGATTCGAATCTTTTCGATTCGATTCGATTCAATTCTTTTGGATTTCATTGGATTGATTTAGATAATTTTTGATTCGATTCGATTCTTTTACCCTAGCTTCGATGTGATTCTACTCGATTCAATTCATTTCGATTCTTCTTGATTCAATTCTTTTCGATTCTTTTTGATTCGGTTTGATTCTTTTCGATTCCATTCGATTCTTTTCGATTCGATTTAATTGTTTTTGAATCCATTTGATTCGATTCGATTATTTTCGATTCGACTCGATTGGATTCGATTCGGTTCGATTATCGATTCGATTCAATTCCAATTATTTTTGATTCGACTCGATTTGATTATTTTTTATTCAATTCGATTCAATTATTTTCGATTCGATGCAATTCGATTCGATTCTTCTCATTTCAATTCAATTCGATTCTTTCGAATTCGATTCGATTCGATTCTTTGTGTTTCGATTCGATTCTTTTCGATTTGAGTCAATTCTTTTCAATTCGATTTGATATTCTTCGATTCGATTCTTTTCGATTCGATTCTTTTCTATTCGATTCGTTTCGTTTCGATTCTTCGATTCGATTCGATTCGATTCGATTCTTTTCGATTCAATACGATTCGATCGATTCTTTTCAATGCGAATCAATTCGATTCCATTCTTTTTGATTCGATTCGATTCGATTATTTTTATTTATTTTTTTTTATTTTTATTTATTTATGATAGTCACAGAGAGAAAGAGAGAGAGGGGCAGAGACATAGGCAGTGGGAGAAGCAGGCTCCATGCACCGGGAGCCCGACATGGGATTCGATCCCGGGTCTCCAGGATCGCGCCCTGGGCCAAAGGCAGGCGGTAAACCGCTGCACCACCCAGGGATCCCGATTCGATTCTTTTAGATTTGATTTGATACGATTCTTTTCAATTCGATTTGATTCGATTCGATTCGTTTGATTCTCTTTGATGTTCTTTGATTCGATCTTTTCAACCGATTTAATTCGATTCGATTCATTTCGATTCGAATGTTTCGATTCTATTCTTTTTAATTCGATTCTTTTCGATTCGATTCGATTGGATTTTTTTTCTTTTCGCTTCTTTTCGATTCGATTCGATTCGCCTCTTTTCGTTTCGATTCTATTGTTTTGGATTCGATTTGATTCCTTTCGTTTCGATTAGATTCTCTTCGATTCGATTCTTTTCGATTCAGTTCTTTTCGATTCGGTTCGATTTGATTCTTCTCCATTCGATTCGATTCGATTCGATAAGATTCTTTTCGTTCGATTCAATTCTGTTCGATTCGATTCGATTCGATTATTTTCAGTTCGATTCTTTTCGTTTCGATTCGATTCTGCTCGATTCTTTTCGATTTGATTCGATTCGTTCATTTGGATTCAATTTGTTACATTTCGATTCGATTCTTTTCTATTCAGGTCGATTCGATTCTTTTTGATTCAGTTCGATTCAATTCTTTTCAACTCAATTCGATTCGGTTCGATTCTTTTCGATTCGATATGATTCGATTCGATTCAACTCAACTCGATTCTTTTCGATTCGATTTTTTCGATTCGATTCCTTTCAATTCGATTCGATTGGATTCTTTTCGTTTCAATTAGATTCTTTTCGATTTTACTTGATTCGAATCTTATCAATTCGATTCGGTACTGTTCGATTCGATTCTATTCAATTCAATTCGATTGGAATCGATTCTTTTCGATTCAATTCGATTCGATTCGATACGATTCTTTTCGATTGTATTCGATTCGATTCTTTTCGGTTCTCTTCGATTCGATTCTTTTCGATTCAATTCGATATGATTCGATTCTTTTCGATTCCATTCGATTCTTTTCTATTCGATTCGATTCGATTATTTTCGATTCAATTCGGTTTGATTCGATTATTTTCAACTCAATTCGATCGACTCGGTTCAATTATTTTCGATTCGATTCGATTCGATTATTTTCGATTCGATAAGATTACTTTCGATTCGATTATTTTCGATTCGATTTCATTATTTTCAATTCAATTCATTTCGATGTTTTTCGATTCGATTCAATGCGAATCAACTATTTTCTAGTAGATTCGCTTCAATTATTTTCTTTTTTTTTCTAAATTTTTTATTTATTTATGATAGTCACAGAGAGAGAGAGAGAGGCAGAGATAGGCAGAGGGAGAAGCAAGCTCCAAGCACCGGGAGCCCTATGTGGGATTTGATCCCGGGTCTCCAGGATCGCGCCCTGGGCCAAAGGCAGGCACTAAACCGCTGCCCCTCCCAGGAATCCCCGCTTCAATTATTTTCGATTTGATTTGATTCGGTTATTTTCAATTCGATTCCATTTGATTATTTTCATTTCGGTTCGGTACGATTCGATTCTATTATTTTCGATTCGATTCGTTTCGTATCCATTCGAATCGTTTTGATTCCTTTCGGTTTTCGATTTGAATCGATTCTTTTCTTTTCGATTCGATTCTTTTCTATTCGGTTTGATTTTTTTGATTTGAATCGACTCGATTCTTTTTGATTCAAGTATATAAGATTCGATCCGATTCTTTTCGATTCAAATCGATACGATTCTTTTCGATTTGATTCGATTCGTTTTGATTCGACTCGATTCTTTTCGATTCAATTCTTTTCGATTCAATGAAATACGGTTCTATTCTTTTCGATTCGATTTGATTTGATTCTTTTTGATTCCATACGATTCGATTTGATTCTTTTCGATTTGATTCGATTCAACTCGATACTTTTCAAATCGATCATTTCGATCGATTCGATTCGATTCTTTTCATTTCGATTCGATTCTTTTCGATTTGATTCAATTCTTTTCAATTCGATTCGATTCGATTCTTTTCGTTTCGATTTGATTCTCTTCTATTTTATTTGATTCGATTCATTTCAATTAGATTCGATACTGTTCGATTCGATTCTTTTCGATTCAGGTCGATTGGAATCGATTCGATTCTTTCGGTTCTATTCGATTCGATTCGATACGATTCTCTTCGATTCGATTCTTTTCGGTCTGTTCGATTCGATTCTTTTCGATTCAGTTCGATTCCGATTCTTTTGGACTCGATTCGATTCTTTGCGCTTTGATATGATTCGATTCGTTTCGACTTTTTTCGATTCGTGTCGATTCGAATCTATTCGATTCTTTTCTATTCAATTCGATTCGATTGATTCTTTTCGATTCGATTCCATTCGATTCTATTCTTTTCGAATTCTATTCGATTCTTATACGATTCGATTCGATTCTTTTTGATTCGATTTTTTCGATTCGATTCTTTTCAATTTGATTCGATTCTTTTCAATTTGATTCTTTTCGATTCGATTCGATTCGCCTCTTGTCGTTTCGATTCGATTCTTTTTTGATTCGATTCGATTCGATTCTTTTTGTTTCGATTATATTCTCTTCGATTCGATTCTTTTCGATTCGATTCGATTTGATACGATTCGCTTCTTTTCGATTCGATTCTTCTCGAATCGATTCAATTCAATTCGATTCTTTTCGATTTGATTCGATTCGATCATTTGGATTCCACTTGTTACATTTCGATTCGAATCTTTCGATTCGATTCGATTCAATTCTTTTGGATTTCATTGGATTGAGTTAGATAATTTTTGATTCGATTCGATTCTTTTACCCTAGCTTCGATGTGATTCTACTCGATTCAATTCATTTCGATTCTTCTTGATTCAATTCTTTTCGATTCTTTTTGATTCGGTTTGATTGTTTTCGATTCCATTCGATTCTTTTCGATTCGATTTAATTGTTTTTGAATCCATTTGATTCGATTCGATTATTTTCGATTCGACTCGATTGGATTCGATTCGGTTCGATTATCGATTCGATTCAATTCCAATTATTTTTGATTCGACTCGATTTGATTATTTTTATTCAATTCGATTCAATTATTTTCGATTCGATGCAATTCGATTCGATTCTTCTCATTTCAATTCAATTCGATTCTTTCGAATTCGATTCGATTCGATTCTTTGTGTTTCGATTCGATCCTTTTCGATTTGAGTCAATTCTTTTCAATTCGATTTGATATTCTTCGATTCAATTCTTTTCGATTCGATTCGATTCTTTTCGATTCGATTCGATTCCATTCGATTCGATTCTTTTCGATTCAATACGATTCGATCGATTCTTTTCGATGCGAATCAATTCGATTCCATTCTTTTTGATTCGATTCGATTCGATTCTTTTAGATTTGATTTGATACGATTCTTTTCAATTCAATTTGATTCAATTCGATTCGTTTCGATTCGTTTCGATTCTCTTTGATGTTTTTTGATTCGATCTTTTCAACCGATTTAATTCGATTCGATTCATTTCGATTTGATTCGATTCGAATTTTTCGATTCTATTCTTTTCAATTCGATTCTTTTCGATTCGATTCGATTCGATTTTTTTCTATTCGCTTCTTTTCGATTCGATTCGATTCGCCTCTTTTCGTTTCGATTCTATTCTTTTGGATTCGATTTGATTCTTTTCGTTTCGATTAGATTCTCTTCGATTCGATTCTTTTCGATTCAGTTCTTTTCGATTCGGTTCGATTTGATTCTTCTCCATTCGATTCGATTCTCGATTCGATAAGATTCTTTTCGTTCGATTCAATTCTATTCGATTCTATTCTATTCGATTCGATTCGATTATTTTCAGTTCGATTCTTTTCGTTTCGATTCGATTCTGCTCGATTCTTTTCGATTTGATTCGATTCGATCATTTGGATTCAATTTGTTACATTTCGATTCGATTCTTTTCTATTCAGTTCGATTCGATTCTTTTTGATTCAGTTCGATTCGATTCTTTTCAATTCGATTCGATTCTTTTCGATTTGATTCAATTCTTTTCAATTCGATTCGATTCGATTCTTTTCGTTTCGATTTTTTCAATTCGATTCCTTTCAATTCGATTCGATTGGATTCTTTTCGTTTCAATTAGATTCTTTTCGATTTTATTTGATTCGAATCTTATCAATTCGATTCGGTACTGTTCGATTCGATTCTTTTCGATTCAGTTCGATTCGATTCTTTTTGATTCGATTCGATTCTTTTCGCTTTGATATGATTCGATTCGTTTCGACTTTTTTCGATTCGTGTCGATTCGAATCTATTCGATTCTTTTCTATTCAATTCGATTCGATTGATTCTTTTCGATTCGATTCCATTCGATTCTATTCTTTTCAATTCGATTCGATTCTTTTCGATTCGATTCGATTCTTTTGATTCGATTTTTTCGATTCGATTCTTTTCAATTTGATTCGATTCTTTTCAATTTGATTCTTTTCGATTCGATTCGATTCGCCTCTTGTCGTTTCGATTCGATTCTTTTTGATTCGATTCGATTCGATTCTTTTTGTTTCGATTATATTCTCTTCGATTCGATTCTTTTCGATTCGATTCGATTCTTTTCGATTCGATTCTTCTCGAATCGATTCAATTCAATTCGATTCTTTTCGATTCGATTCTTTTCGATTTGATTCGATTCGATCATTTGGATTCCACTTGTTACATTTCGATTCGAATCTTTTCGATTCGATTCGATTCAATTCTTTTGGATTTCATTGGATTGATTTAGATAATTTTTGATTCGATTCGATTTTTTACCCTAGCTTCGATGTGATTCTACTCGATTCAATTCATTTCGATTCTTCTTGATTCAATTCTTTTCGATTCTTTTTGATTCGGTTTGATTCTTTTCGATTCCATTCGATTCTTTTCGATTCGATTTAATTGTTTTTGAATCCATTTGATTCGATTCGATTATTTTCGATTCGACTCGATTGGATTCGATTCGGTTCGATTATCGATTCGATTCAATTCCAATTATTTTTGATTCGACTCGATTTGATTATTTTTTATTCAATTCGATTCAATTATTTTCGATTCGATGCAATTCGATTCGATTCTTCTCATTTCAATTCAATTCGATTCTTTCGAATTCGATTCGATTCGATTCTTTGTGTTTCGATTCGATTCTTTTCGATTTGAGTCAATTCTTTTCAATTCGATTTGATATTCTTCGATTCGATTCTTTTCGATTCGATTCTTTTCTATTCGATTCGTTTCGTTTCGATTCTTCGATTCGATTCGATTCGATTCGATTCTTTTCGATTCAATACGATTCGATCGATTCTTTTCAATGCGAATCAATTCGATTCCATTCTTTTTGATTCGATTCGATTCGATTCGATTATTTTTATTTATTTTTTTTTATTTTTATTTATTTATGATAGTCACAGAGAGAAAGAGAGAGAGGGGGCAGAGACATAGGCAGTGGGAGAAGCAGGCTCCATGCACCGGGAGCCCGACATGGGATTCGATCCCGGGTCTCCAGGATCGCGCCCTGGGCCAAAGGCAGGCGGTAACCGCTGCACCACCCAGGGATCCCGATTCGATTCTTTTAGATTTGATTTGATACGATTCTTTTCAATTCGATTTGATTCGATTCGATTCGTTTCGATTCTCTTTTGATGTTCTTTGATTCGATCTTTTCAACCGATTTAATTCGATTCGATTCATTTCGATTCGAATGTTTCGATTCTATTCTTTTTAATTCGATTCTTTTCGATTCGATTCGATTGGATTTTTTTTCTTTCGCTTCTTTTCGATTCGATTCGATTCGCCTCTTTTCGTTTCGATTCTATTGTTTTGGATTCGATTTGATTCCTTTCGTTTTCGATTAGATTCTCTTCGATTCGATTCTTTTCGATTCAGTTCTTTTCGATTCGGTTCGATTTGATTCTTCTCCATTCGATTCGATTCGATTCGATAAGATTCTTTTCGTTCGATTCAATCTGTCGATCGATTCGATTCGATTCGATTATTTTCAGTTCGATTCTTTTCGTTTCGATTCGATTCTGCTCGATTTCTTTTCGATTTGATTCGATTCGTTCATTTGGATTCAATTTGTTACATTTCGATTCGATTCTTTTCTATTCAGGTCGATTCGATTCTTTTTGATTCAGTTCGATTCAATTCTTTTCAACTCAATTCGATTCGGTTCGATTCTTTTCGATTCGATATGATTCGATTCGATTCAACTCAACTCGATTCTTTTCGATTCGATTTTTTCGATTCGATTCCTTTCAATTCGATTCGATTGGATTCTTTTCGTTTCAATTAGATTCTTTTCGATTTTACTTGATTCGAATCTTATCAATTCGATTCGGTACTGTTCGATTCGATTCTATTCAATTCAATTCGATTGGAATCGATTCTTTTCGATTCAATTCGATTCGATTCGATACGATTCTTTTCGATTGTATTCGATTCGATTCTTTTCGGTTCTCTTCGATTCGATTCTTTTCGATTCAATTCGATATGATTCGATTCTTTTCGATTCCATTCGATTCTTTTCTATTCGATTCGATTCGATTATTTTCGATTCAATTCGGTTTGATTCGATTATTTTCAACTCAATTCGATCGACTCGGTTCAATTATTTTCGATTCGATTCGATTCGATTATTTTCGATTCGATAAGATTACTTTCGATTCGATTATTTTCGATTCGATTTCATTATTTTCAATTCAATTCATTCGATGTTTTTCGATTCGATTCAATGCGAATCAACTATTTTCTATTAGATTCGCTTCAATTATTTTCTTTTTTTTTCTAAATTTTTTATTTATTTATGATAGTCACAGAGAGAGAGGAGAGAGGCAGAGATAGGCAGAGGGAGAAGCAAGCTCCAAGCACCGGGAGCCCTATGTGGGATTTGATCCCGGGTCTCCAGGATCGCGCCCTGGGCCAAAGGCAGGCACTAAACCGCTGCCCCCTCCCAGGAATCCCCGCTTCAATTATTTTCGATTTGATTTGATTCGGTTATTTTCAATTCGATTCCATTTGATTATTTTCATTTCGGTTCGGTACGATTCGATTCTATTATTTTCGATTCGATTCGTTTCGTATCCATTCGAATCGTTTTGATTCCTTTCGGTTTTCGATTTTGAATCGATTCTTTTCTTTTCGATTCGATTCTTTTCTATTCGGTTTGATTTTTTGATTTGAATCGACTCGATTCTTTTTGATTCAAGTATATAAGATTCGATCCGATTCTTTTCGATTCAAATCGATACGATTCTTTTCGATTTGATCGATTCGTTTTGATTCGACTCGATTCTTTTCGATTCAATTCTTTTCGATTCAATGAAATACGGTCTATTCTTTTCGATTCGATTGATTTGATTCTTTTTGATTCCATACGATTCGATTTGATTCTTTTCGATTTGATTCGATTCAACTCGATACTTTTCAAATCGATCATTTCGATCGATTCGATTCGATTTCTTTTCATTTCGATTCGATTCTTTTCGATTTGATTCAATTCTTTTCAATTCGATTCGATTCGATTCTTTTCGTTTCGATTTGATTCTCTTCTATTTTATTTGATTCGATTCATTTCAATTAGATTCGATACTGTTCGATTCGATTCTTTTCGATTCAGGTCGATTGGAATCGATTCGATTCTTTCGGTTCTATTCGATTCGATTCGATACGATTCTCTTCGATTCGATTCTTTTCGGTCTGTTCGATTCGATTCTTTTCGATTCAGTTCGATTCGATTCTTTGGACTCGATTCGATTCTTTGCGCTTTGATATGATTCGATTCGTTTCGACTTTTTTCGATTCGTGTCGATTCGAATCTATTCGATTCTTTTTCTATTCAATTCGATTCGATTGATTCTTTTCGATTCGATTCCATTCGATTCTATTCTTTTCGATTCTTTTCGATTCGATACGATTCGATTCGATTCTTTTTGATTCGATTTTTTCGATTCGATTCTTTTCAATTTGATTCGATTCTTTTCAATTTGATTCTTTTCGATTCGATTCGATTCGCCTCTTGTCGTTTCGATTCGATTCTTTTTGATTCGATTCGATTCGATTCTTTTTGTTTCGATTATATTCTCTTCGATTCGATTCTTTTCGATTCGATTTTGATACGATTCGCTTCTTTTCGATTCGATTCTTCTCGAATCGATTCAATTCAATTCGATTCTTTTCGATTCGATTCTTTTCGATTTGATTCGATTCGATCATTTGGATTCCACTTGTTACATTTCGATTCGAATCTTTTCGATTCGATTCGATTCAATTCTTTTGGATTTCATTGGATTGAGTTAGATAATTTTTGATTCGATTCGATTCTTTTACCCTAGCTTCGATGTGATTCTACTCGATTCAATTCATTTCGATTCTTCTTGATTCAATTCTTTTCGATTCTTTTTGATTCGGTTTGATTCTTTTCGATTCCATTCGATTCTTTTCGATTCGATTTAATTGTTTTTGAATCCATTTGATTCGATTCGATTATTTTCGATTCGACTCGATTGGATTCGATTCGGTTCGATTATCGATTCGATTCAATTCCAATTATTTTTGATTCGACTCGATTTGATTATTTTTTATTCAATTCGATTCAATTATTTTCGATTCGATGCAATTCGATTCGATTCTTCTCATTTCAATTCAATTCGATTCTTTCGAATTCGATTCGATTCGATTCTTTGTGTTTCGATTCGATCCTTTTCGATTTGAGTCAATTCTTTTCAATTCGATTTGATATTCTTCGATTCAATTCTTTTCGATTCGATTCGATTCGATTCTTTTCGATTCGATTCGATTCCATTCGATTCGATTCTTTTCGATTCAATACGATTCGATCGATTCTTTTCGATGCGAATCAATTCGATTCCATTCTTTTTGATTCGATTCGATTCGATTCTTTAGATTGATTTGATACGATTCTTTTCAATTCGATTTGATTCAATTCGATTCGTTTTCGATTCGTTTCGATTCTCTTTGATGTTTTTTGATTCGATCTTTTCAACCGATTTAATTCGATTCGATTCATTTCGATTTTTGATTCGATTCGAATTTTTCGATTCTATTCTTTTCAATTCGATTCTTTTTCGATTCGATTCGATTCGATTTTTTTTTTCTATTCGCTTCTTTTCGATTCGATTCGATTGCCCTCTTTTCGTTTCGATTCTATTCTTTTTGGAATTCGATTTGATTTCTTTTCGTTTCGATTAGATTCTCTTCGATTCGATTCTTTTCGATTCAGTTCTTTTCGATTCGTTCGATTTTGATTCTTCTCCATTCGATTCGATTCGATTCTTTTCGATTCGATTCGATAAGATTCTTTTCGTTTCGATTCAATTCTATTTCGATTTTCTATTCTATTCGATTCGATTCGATTATTTTCAGTTCGAATTCTTTTCGTTTCGATTCGATTCGCTCGATTCTTTTCGATTGATTCGATTCGATCATTTGGATTCAATTTGTTACATTTCGATTCGATTCTTTTTATCTATTCAGTTCGATTCGATTCTTTTTGATTCAGTTCGATTCGATTCTTTTCAATTCGATTCGATTCTTTTCGATTTGATTCAATTCTTTTCAATTCGATTCGATTCGATTCTTTTCGTTTCGATTTTTTCAATTCGATTCCTTTCAATTCGATTCGATTGGATTCTTTTCGTTTCAATTAGATTCTTTTCGCTTTTATTTGATTCGAATCTTATCAATTCGATTCGGTACTGTTCGATTCGATTCTTTTCGATTCAGTTCGATTCGATTCTTTTTGATTCGATTCGATTCTTTTCGCTTTGATATGATTCGATTCGTTTCGACTTTTTTCGATTCGTGTCGATTCGAATCTATTCGATTCTTTCTATTCAATTCGATTCGATTGATTCTTTTCGATTCGATTCCATTCGATTCTATTCTTTTTCAATTCGATTCGATTCTTTCGATTCGATTCGATTCTTTTTGATTCGATTTTTCGATTCGATTCTTTTCAATTTGATTCGATTCTTTTCAATTTGATTCTTTTCGATTCGATTCGATTCGGCCTCTTGTCGTTCGATTCGATTCTTTTTGATTCGATTCGATTCGATTCTTTTTGTTTCGATTATATTCTCTCGATTCGATTCTTTTCGATTCGATTCGATTCTTTTCGATTCGATTCTTCTCGAATCGATTCAATTCAATTCGATTCTTTTCGATTCGATTCTTTTCGATTTGATTCGATTCGATCATTTGGATTCCACTTGTTACATTTCGATTCGAATCTTTTCGATTCGATTCGATTCAATTCTTTTGGATTTCATTGGATTGATTTAGATAATTTTTGATTCGATTCGATTTTTTACCCTAGCTTCGATGTGATTCTACTCGATTCAATTCATTTCGATTCTTCTTGATTCAATTTCTTTTCGATTCTTTTTGATTCGGTTTGATTCTTTTCGATTCCATTCGATTCTTTTCGATTCGATTTAATTGTTTTTGAATCCATTTGATTCGATTCGATTATTTTCGATTCGACTCGATTGGATTCGATTCGGTTCGATTATCGATTCGATTCAATTCCAATTATTTTGATTCGACTCGATTTGATTATTTTTTATTCAATTCGATTCAATTATTTTCGATTCGATGCAATTCGATTCGATTCTTCTCATTTCAATTCAATTCGATTCTTTCGAATTCGATTCGATTCGATTCTTTGTGTTTCGATTCGATTCTTTTCGATTTGAGTCAATTCTTTTCAATTCGATTTGATATTCTTCGATTCGATTCTTTTCGATTCGATTCTTTTCGATTCGATTCGTTTCGATTCGATTCTTCGATTCGATTCGATTCGATTCTTTTCGATTCAATACGATTCGATCGATTCTTTTCAATGCGAATCAATTCGATTCCATTCTTTTTGATTCGATTCGATTCGATTCGATTATTTTATTTATTTTTTTTTTATTTTACTTATTTATGATAGTCACAGAGAGAAAGAGGAGAGAGGGGCAGAGACATAGGCAGTGGGAGAAGCAGGCTCCATGCACCGGGAGCCCGACATGGGATTCGATCCCGGGGTCTCCAGGATCGCGCCCTGGGCCAAAGGCAGGCGGTAAACCGCTGCACCACCCAGGGATCCCGATTCGATTCTTTTAGATTTGATTTGATACGATTCTTTTCAATTCGATTTGATTCGATTCGATTCGTTTCGATTCTCTTTGATGTTTTTTGATTCGATCTTTTCAACCGATTTAATTCGATTCGATTCATTCGATTCGAATGTTTCGATTCTATTCTTTTAATTCGATTCTTTCGATTCGATTCGATTCGATTTTTTTCTTTTTCGCTTCTTTTCGATTCGATTCGATTCGCCTCTTTTCGTTTTCGATTCTATTGTTTTGGATTCGATTTGATTCCTTTCGTTTCGATTTAGATTCTCTTCGATTCGATTCTTTTCGATTCAGTTCTTTTCGATTCGGTTCGATTTGATTCTTCTCCATTCGATTCGATTCGATTCGATAAGATTCTTTTCGTTCGATTCAATTCTGTTCGATTCTATTCTATTCGATTCGATTCGATTATTTTCAGTTCGATTCTTTTTCGTTTCGATTTCGATTCTGCTCGATTCTTTTCGATTTGATTCGATTCGATCATTTGGATTCAATTTGTTACATTTCGATTCGATTCTTTTCTATTCAGGTCGATTCGATTCTTTTTGATTCAGTTCGATTCAATTCTTTTCAACTCAATTCGATTCGGTTCGATTCTTTTCGATTCGATATGATTCGATTCGATTCAACTCAACTCGATTCTTTTCGATTCGATTTTTTCGATTCGATTCCTTTCAATTCGATTCGATTGGATTCTTTTCGTTTCAATTAGATTCTTTTCGATTTTACTTGATTCGAATCTTATCAATTCGATTCGGTACTGTTCGATTCGATTCTATTCAATTCAATTCGATTGGAATCGATTCTTTTCGATTCAATTCGATTCGATTCGATACGATTCTTTTCGATTGTATTCGATTCGATTCTTTTCGGTTCTCTTCGATTCGATTCTTTTCGATTCAATTCGATATGATTCGATTCTTTTCGATTCCATTCGATTCTTTTCTATTCGATTCGATTCGATTATTTTCGATTCAATTCGGTTTGATTCGATTATTTTCAACTCAATTCGATCGACTCGGTTCAATTATTTTCGATTCGATTCGATTCGATCTATTTTCGATTCGATAAGATTACTTCGATTCGATTATTTTCGATTCGATTTTCATTATTTTCAATTCAATTCATTTCGATTGTTTTTCGATTCGATTCAATGCGAATCAACTATTTTCTATTAGATTCGCTTCAATTATTTCTTTTTTTTTTCTAAATTTTTTATTTATTTATGATAGTCACAGAGGACTGAGAGAGAGAGGCAGAGATAGGCAGAGGGAGAAGCAAGCTCCAAGCACCGGGAGCCCTATGTGGGATTTGATCCCGGGTCTCCAGGATCGCGCCCTGGGGCCAAAGGCAGGCACTAAACCGCTGCCCCTCCCAGGAATCCCCGCTTCAATTATTTTCGATTTGATTTTGATTCGGTTATTTTCAATTCGATTCCATTGATTATTTCATTTCGGTTCGGTACGATTCGATTCTATTATTTTCGATTCGATCGTTCGTATCCATTCGAATCGTTTTGATTCCTTTCGGTTTCGATTTTGAATCGATTCTTTTCTTTTCGATTCGATTCTTTTTCTATTCGGTTTGATTTTTTTGATTTGAATCGACTCGATTCTTTTTGATCAAGTATTATAAGATTCGATCCGATTCTTTTCGATTCAAATCGATACGATTCTTTTTCGATTTGATTCGATTCGTTTTGATTCGACTCGATTCTTTTCGATTTCAATTCTTTTCGATTCAATGAAATACGGTTCTATTCTTTTCGATTCGATTTGATTTGATTCTTTTTGATTCCATACGATTCGATTTGATTCTTTTCGATTTGATTCGATTCAACTCGATACTTTTCAAATCGATCATTTTCGATCGATTCGATTCGATTCTTTTCATTTCGATTCGATCTTTTCGATTTGATTCAATTCTTTTCAATTCGATTCGATTCGATTCTTTTCGTTTTCGATTTGATTCTCTTCTATTTTATTTGATTCGATTCATTTCAATTAGATTCGATACTGTTCGATTCGATTCTTTTTCGATCAGGTCGATGGAATCGATTCGATTCTTTCGGTTCTATTCGATTCGATTCGATACGATTCTCTTCGATTCGATTCTTTTCGGTCTGTTCGATTCGATTCTTTTCGATTCAGTTCGATTCGATTCTTTTGGACTCGATTCGATTCTTTTGCGCTTTGATATGATTCGATTCGTTTCGACTTTTTTCGATTCGTGTCGATTCGAATCTATTCGATCTTTTCTATTCAATTCGATTCGATTGATTCTTTTCGATTCGATTCCATTCGATTCTATTCTTTTCGATTCTTTTCGATTCGATACGATTCGATTCGATTCTTTTTGATCGATTTTTTCGATTCGATTCTTTTCAATTTGATTCGATTCTTTTCAATTTGATTCTTTTCGATTCGATTCGATTCGCCTCTTGTCGTTTCGATTTCGATTCTTTTCTGATTCGATTCGAATTCGATTCTTTTGTTTCGATTGATATTCTCTTCGATCGATTCTTTTCGATTCGATCGATTTGATACGATTTCGCTTCTTTTCGATTCGATTCTTCTCGAATCGATTCAATTCAATTTCGATTTCTTTTCGATTCGATCTTTTCGATTTGATTCGATTCGACATTTGGATTCCACTTGTACATTTCGATATCGAATCTTTTCGATCGATCGATTCAATTCTTTTGGATTTCATTGGATTGAGTTAGATAATTTTTGATTCGATTCGATTCTTTTACCCTAGCTTCGATGTGTGTGATTCTCACTCGATTCAATTCATTTCGATTTATTCTTGATTCAATTCTTTTCGATTCTTTTTGATTCGGTTTGATTCTTTTTCGATTCCATTCGATTCTTTTCGATTCGATTTAATTGTTTTTGAATCCATTTGATTCGATTCGATTTATTTTCGATTCGACCGATTGGATTCGATTCGGTTCGATTATACGACTTCGATTCAATTCCAATTATTTTTTGATTCGACTCGATTTGATTTATTTTTTTATTCAATTCGATTTCAATTATTTTTCGATTCGATGCAATTCGATTCGATTACTTCCTCATTTCAATTCAATTCGATTCTTTCGAATTCGATTCGATCGATTCTTTGTGTTTCGATTCGATCCTTTTCGATTTGAGTCAATTCTTTTCAATTCGATTTGATATTCTTCGATTCAATTCTTTTCGATTCGATTCGATTCGATTCTTTTCGATTCGATTCGATTTCCATTCGATTCGATTCTTTTCGATTCAATACGATTCGATCGATTCTTTTCGATGCGAATCAATTCGATTCCATTCTTTTTGATTCGATTCGATTCGATTCTTTTAGATTTGATTTGATACGATTCTTTTCAATTCGATTTGATTCAATCGATTCGTTTCGATTCGTTTCGATTCTCTTGATGTTTTTTGATTCGATCTTTTCAACCGATTTAATTCGATTCGATCATTTCGATTTGATTCGATTCGAATTTTTCGATTCTATTCTTTTCAATTCGATTCTTTTCGATTCGATTCGATTCGATTTTTTTCTATTCGCTTCTTTTCGATTCGATTCGATTCGCCTCTTTTCGTTTCGATTCTATTCTTTTGGATTCGATTTGATTCTTTTTCGTTCGATGTAGATTCTCTTCGATTCGATTCTTTTCGATTCAGTTCTTTTCGATTCGGTTCGATTTGATTCTTCTTCCTTCGATTCGATTCGATTCTTTCGATTCGATTCGATAAGATCTTTTCGTTCGATTCAATTCTATTCGATTCTATTCTATTCGATTCGATTCGATTATTTTCAGTTCGATTCTTTTCGTTTCGATTCGATTCTGCTCGATTCTTTTCGATTTGATTCGATTCGATCATTTGGATTCAATTTGTTACATTTCGATTCGATTCTTTTCTATTCAGTTCGATTCGATTCTTTTTGATTCAGTTCGATTCGATTCTTTTCAATTCGATTCGAATTCTTTTCGATTTGAATTCAATTCTTTTCAATTCGATTCGATTCGATTCTTTTCGTTTCGATTTTTTCAATTCGATTCCTTTCAATTCGATTCGATTGGATTCTTTTCGTTTTCAATAGATTCTTTTCGATTTTATTTGATTCGAATCTTATCAATTCGATTCTGGTACTGTTCGATTCGATTCTTTTCGATTCAGTTCGATTCGATTTCTTTTTGATTCGATTCGATTCTTTTCGCTTTGATATGATTCGATTCGTTTCGACTTTTTTCGATTCGTGTCGATTCGAATCTATTCGATTCTTTTCTATCAATTCGATTCGATTGATTCTTTTCGATTCGATTCCATTCGATTCTATTCTTTTCAATTTCGATTCGATTCTTTCGATTCGATTCGATTCTTTTTGATTCGATTTTTTTCGCTTCGATTCTTTTCAATTTGATTCGATTCTTTTCAATTTGATTCTTTTCGATTCGATTCGATGCGCCTCTTGTCGTTTCGATTCGATTCTTTTTGATTCGATTCGATTCGATTCTTTTTGTTTCGATTATATTCTCTTCGATTCGATTTTTCGATTCGATTCGCTTCTTTTCGATTCGATTCTTCTCGAATCGATTCAATTCAATTCGATTCTTTTCGATTCGATTCTTTTCGATTTGATTCGATTCGATCATTTGGATTCCACTTGTTACATTTCGATTCGAATCTTTTCGATTCGATTCGATTCAATTCTTTTGGATTTCATTGGATTGATTTAGATAATTTTTGATTCGATTCGATTTTTTACCCTAGCTTCGATGTGATTCTACTCGATTCAATTCATTTCGATTCTTCTTGATTCAATTCTTTTCGATTCCATTCGATTCTTTTCGATTCGATTTAATTGTTTTTGAATCCATTTGATTCGATTCGATTATTTTCGATTCGACTCGATTGGATTCGATTCGGTTCGATTATCGATTCGATTCAATTCCAATTATTTTTGATTCGACTCGATTTGATTATTTTTTATTCAATTCGATTCAATTATTTTCGATTCGATGCAATTCGATTCGATTCTTCTCATTTCAATTCAATTCGATTCTTTCGAATTCGATTCGATTCGATTCTTTGTGTTTCGATTCGATTCTTTTCGATTTGAGTCAATTCTTTTCAATTCGATTTGATATTCTTCGATTCGATTCTTTTCGATTCGATTCTTTTCGATTCGATTCGTTTCGATTCGATTCTTCGATTCGATTCGATTTTTTCGATTCAATACGATTCGATCGATTCTTTTCAATGCGAATCAATTCGATTCCATTCTTTTGATTCGATTCGATTCGATTCGATTATTTTTATTTATTTTTTTTATTTTTACTTATTTATGATAGTCACAGAGAGAAAGAGAGAGAGGGGCAGAGACATAGGCAGTGGGAGAAGCAGGCTCCATGCACCGGGAGCCCGACATGGGATTCGATCCCGGGTCTCCAGGATCGCGCCCTGGGCCAAAGGCAGGCGGTAAACCGCTGCCACCAGGGATCCCGATTCGATTCTTTTAGATTTGATTTGATACGATTCTTTTCAATTCGATTTGATTCGATTCGTTTTCGATTCTCTTTGTTTTTTGATTCGATCTTTTCAACCGATTTAATTCGATTCGATTCATTTCGATTCGAATGTTTCGATTCATTCTTTTTAATTCGATTCTTTTCGATTCGATTCGATTCGATTTTTTTCTTTTCGCTTCTTTTCGATTCGATTCGATTCGCCTCTTTTCGTTTCGATTCTATTGTTTTGGATTCGATTTGATTCCTTTCGTTTCGATTAGATTCTCTTCGATTCGATTCTTTTCGATTCAGTTCTTTTCGATTCGGTTCGATTTGATTCTTCTCCATTCGATTCGATTCGATTCGATAAGATTTTTTCGTTCGATTCAATTCTGTTCGATTCGATTCTATTCGATTCGATTCGATTATTTTCAGTTCGATTCTTTTCGTTTCGATTCGATTCTGCTCGATTCTTTTCGATTTGATTCGATTCGATCATTTGGATTCAATTTGTTACATTTCGATTCGATTCTTTTCTATTCAGGTCGATTCGATTCTTTTTGATTCAGTTCGATTCAATTCTTTTCAACTCAATTCGATTCGGTTCGATTCTTTTCGATTCGATATGATTCGATTCGATTCAACTCAACTCGATTCTTTTCGATTCGATTTTTCGATTCGATTCCTTTCAATTCGATTCGATTGGATTCTTTTCGTTTCAATTAGATTCTTTTCGATTTTACTTGATTCGAATCTTATCAATTCGATTCGGTACTGTTCGATTCGATTTATTCAATTCAATTCGATTGGAATCGATTCTTTTCGATTCAATTCGATTCGATTCGATACGATTCTTTTCGATTGTATTCGATTCGATTCTTTTCGGTTCTCTTCGATTCGATTCTTTTCGATTCAATTCGATATGATTCGATTCTTTTCGATTCCATTCGATTCTTTTCTATTCGATTCGATTCGATTATTTTCGATTCAATTCGGTTTGATTCGATTATTTTCAACTCAATTCGATCGACTCGGTTCAATTATTTTCGATTCGATTCGATTCGATTATTTTCGATTCGATAAGATTACTTTCGATTCGATTATTTTCGATTCGATTTCATTATTTTCAATTCAATTCATTTCGATGTTTTTCGATTCGATTCAATGCGAATCAACTATTTTCTATTAGATTCGCTTCAATTATTTTTTTTTTTTCTAAATTTTTTATTTATTTATGATAGTCACAGAGAGAGAGAGAGGCAGAGATAGGCAGAGAGGCGAGAGAAGCAAGCTCCAAGCACCGGGAGCCCTATGTGGGATTTGATCCCGGGTCTCCAGGATCGCGCCCTGGGCCAAAGGCAGGCACTAAACCGCTGCCCCTCCCAGGAATCCCCGCTTCAATTATTTTCGATTTGATTTGATTCGGTTATTTTCAATTCGATTCCATTTGATTATTTTCATTTCGGTTCGGTACGATTCGATTCTATTATTTTCGATTCGATTCGTTCGTATCCATTCGAATCGTTTTGATTCCTTTCGGTTTTCGATTTGAATCGATTCTTTTCTTTCGATTCGATTCTTTCTATTCGGTTTGATTTTTTTGATTTGAATCGACTCGATTCTTTTTGATTCAAGTATATAAGATTCGATCCGATTCTTTTCGATTCAAATCGATACGATTCTTTCGATTGATTCGATTCGTTTTGATTCGACTCGATTCTTTCGATTCTTTTCAATGAAATACGGTTCTATTCTTTTCGATTCGATTTGATTCGATTCAACTCGACTTTTCAATCGATCATTTCGATCGATTCGATTCGATTTTCATTTCGATTCGATTCTTTTCGATTTGATTCAATTCTTTTCAATTCGATTCGATTCTTTTCGTTTCGATTTGATTCTCTTCTATTTTATTTGATTCGATTCATTTCAATTAGATTCGATACTGTTCGATTCGATTCTTTTCGATTCAGGTCGATTGGAATCGATTCGATTCTTTCGGTTCTATTCGATTCGATTCGATACGATTCTCTTCGATTCGATTCTTTTCGGTCTGTTCGATTCGATTTTCGATTCAGTTCGATTCGATTCTTTTGGACTCGATTCGATTCTTTGCGCTTTGATATGATTCGATTCGTTTCGACTTTTTTCGATTCGTGTCGATTCGAATCTATTCGATTCTTTTCTATTCAATTCGATTCGATTGATTCTTTTCGATTCGATTCCATTCGATTCTATTCTTTTCGATTCTTTCGATTCGATACGATTCGATTCGATTCTTTTTGATTCGATTTTTTCGATTCGATTCTTTTCAATTTGATTCGATTCTTTTCAATTTGATTCTTTTCGATTCGATTCGATTCGCCTCTTGTCGTTTCGATTCGATTCTTTTGATTCGATTCGATTCGATTCTTTTTGTTTCGATTATATTCTCTTCGATTCGATTCTTTTCGATTCGATTCGATTTGATACGATTCGCTTCTTTTCGATTCGATTCTTCTCGAATCGATTCAATTCAATTCGATTCTTTTCGATTGATTCGATTCGATCGATTTGGATTCCACTTGTTACATTTCGATTCGAATCTTTTCGATTCGATTCGATTCAATTCTTTTGGATTTCATTGGATTGAGTTAGATAATTTTTGATTCGATTCGATTCTTTACCTAGCTTCGATGTGATTCTACTCGATTCAATTCATTTCGTTTCTTGATTCAATTCTTTTCGATTCTTTTTGATTCGGTTTGATCTTTTCGATCCATTCGATTCTTTTCGATTCGATTTTAATGTTTTTGAATCATTGATTCGATTCGATTATTTTCGATTCGACTCGATTGGATTCGATTCGGTTCGATTATCGATTCGATTCAATTCCAATTATTTTGATTCGACTCGATTTGATTATTTTTATTCAATTCGATTCAATTATTTTCGATTCGATGCAATTCGATTCGATTCTTCTCATTTCAATTCAATTCGATTCTTTCGAATTCGATTCGATTCGATTCTTTGTGTTTCGATTCGATCCTTTCGATTTGAGTCAATTCTTTTCAATTCGATTTGATATTCTTCGATCAATTCTTTTCGATTCGATCGATTCTTCGATTCGATTCGATTCCATTCGATTCGATTCTTTTCGATTCAATACGATTCGATCGATTCTTTTCGATGCGAATCAATTCGATTCATTCTTTTTGATTCGATTCGATTCGATTCTTTAGATTTGATTTGATACGATTCTTTTCAATTCGATTTGATTCAATTCGATTCGTTTCGATTCGTTTCGATTCTCTTTGATGTTTTTTGATTCGATCTTTTCAACCGATTTAATTCGATTCGATTCATTTCGATTTGATTCGATTCGAATTTTCGATTTATCTATTCTTTTCAATTCGATTCTTTTCGATTCGATTCGATTCGATTTTTTTCTATTCGCTTCTTTTCGATTCGATTCGATTCGCCTCTTTTCGTTTCGATTCTATTCTTGGATTCGATTTGATTCTTTTCGTTTCGATTAGATCTCTTCGATTCGATTCTTTTCGATTCAGTTCTTTTCGATTCGGTTCGATTGATTCTTCCCATTCGATTCGATTCGATTCGATAAGATTCTTTT
This sequence comes from Canis lupus familiaris, assembly GCF_011100685.1. Classification (NCBI taxonomy): domain Eukaryota; kingdom Metazoa; phylum Chordata; class Mammalia; order Carnivora; family Canidae; genus Canis; species Canis lupus. The sequence goes on along the minus strand of NW_023330104.1, from coordinate 826 downwards.
CGTTCGATTCAATTCTATTCGATTCTATTCTATTCGATTCGATTCGATATTTTCAGTTCGATTCTTTCGTTTCGATTCGATTCTGCTCGATTCTTTTCGATTGATTCGATTAGCGATCATTTGGATTCAATTGTTACATTCGATTCGATTCTTTTCTATTCAGTTCGTTCGATTCTTTTTGATTCAGTTCGATTCGATTCTTTTCAATCGATTCGATTCTTTTCGATTTGATTCAATTCTTTTCAATTCGATCGATTCGATTCTTTTCGTTTCGATTTTTCAATTCGATTCCTTTCAATTCGATTCGATTGGATTCTTTTTTTTTTCAATTAGATTCTTTTCGATTTTATTTGATTCGAATCTTATCAATTCGATTCGGTACTGTTCGATTCGATTCTTTCGATTCAGTTCGATTCGATTCTTTTTGATTCGATTCGATTTTCGTTTTATTGATTCGATTCGTTTCGACTTTTTCGATTCGGTGTCGATTCGATCTATTCGATCTTTTCTATTCAATTCGATTCGATTGATTCTTTTCGATTCGATTCCATTCGATTTATTCTTTTCAATTCGCATTCGATTCTTTTCGATTCGATTCGATTCTTTTTGATCGATTTTTCGATTCGATTCTTTCAATTGATTCGATTCTTTCAATTGATTCTTTTCGATTCGATTCGATTCGCCTCTTGTCGTTTCGATCGATTCTTTGTGATTCGATCGATTGATTCTTTGTTTCGATTATATTCTCTTCGATCGATTCTTTTCGATTCGATTCGATTCTTTCGATTCGATTCTTCTCGAATCGATTCAATTCAATTCGATTTTT
>NW_023330103.1:0-24974 GCF_011100685.1 Canis lupus familiaris | reverse complement strand
TCAAAGTGTGTCCCACGTGTGAATAGAGTATCCAGGTCCCATTTGCCTGGGTGAGGACCAGAGTCACTAGGGCCATGCAGCAGGCCCAGATGGGGAACAGAATCACTAGGTCCTGGTGAGGCATAGAATAGACCACAGTCACCAGTATCAGGTGAGCCCCTTGTGGGAACCAGAGCAACTCTATCCAGCTGAGTCCCAGTCCATGTGAGGCCCACTGAGGACCAGACATCAGGTCGTATTGAGGCATAGCTGGGGACAAGAGTCACCAGGTCTGTGCGGCCTAGGTGGGGCAAGATTCAGCAGTTCTGAGTCTGGTCAAACTGGGGACGAGAGACACCACGTCCAGGTGAGGCCAAACTGAGGACCAAGGTCACCAGATCCAGGTGAGTCCATGTTGGAAAGAGAGTCACCACCGGTCCAGGAGAGGTCCAGTGGGGACCAGAGTCACCAGATCCGGGTGAAGTCCAGGTTGGGATCAGAGTCAACATATCCAAATTGACCCAGGTGAAGACCAGAGTAACTAGTACACGTAGGCCCCGGTGGGGATCAGAAGCAACAGGTCCATGTGAGGCCGGCTTTGGGACCATGGTACAGGGCTAATTGAGGCCCTGGTGGGAACACAGTATGCAGGTCCAGGTGAGTCCCCGGTGGTGACAAGGGTCACACGTCCAGGTGAGGCCCAGGTGGGGACCAGGATCACCAGGTACAGTGAGGCCCTTCAAAGAACCAGAATCAACATTTCGAGGTCAGGCGCAGGTGGCAACCAGGGTCAGCAGGTCCAAGTCAGGCCAAAGTGGGGTTCACAGTCACTACTAGGGACGGTGAGACCCGAGGGGTACCAGAGTCCACCTGGTCCAGGTGAGGTCCAGTTGTGGAACACAGTCACCGGGTCCCAATTTTGCCCAGTTGTGTGCCATGGTCAACAGGGCCAGGTGAGGCCCAGAGGGGACCGGAGTCCCCAAATCCAGTGAAGCCCAGGTGGGTACCACATCACCAGATCCAGGGTAGTCTCAGGTGAGACGAGCATCCCAGGACCAGGTGAGGTGCACGTGGCAACCACACTCAACAGGTCCCGGTGAGGCCCTGGTGGGGACCAGAGTCACGAGGTACATGAGGAGTAGAAACACTGCAGCCACCAGGTCCACATCATGTCCACGTGGGAACGAGAATCCCCAGTTACACGTGAGGACCAGGTGGGGATCCGACTCACCATGTTCAGGGTGAGACCCAGGTGGGAACCAGTGTCACCATGTCCAGGTGAAACCAGAGTTAATAGGTCCGGCTGGAACAATGTTAGTGAACAGTGTAACCATATCCTGATGCTACCCAGGTGGGTACCAGAGACACCGGGTCCTGGTGAGGCCCAGGTGGGACCAGAGACATGAGTTCCAGGTGAGGTCCCATGGGAACCACAGTCACCAGGTCAGGTGAGGCCATGCTTAGGATCAGAGTAACCAGTTACAGGTGAGGCCCAGGTGGAGCCAGAGTCACCTGGTACTGAAGAGGCCAAAGTCAGGACCAGAGTTACCAGGATCAGGTCAGTCCAGTGGGGAATAGAGTAACCATGTCCAGATGATGCCCAGGTAGAACCAGTCACCAGGTCCAGATGAGGCGCAGGTGGGGAGCATATTCACTAGGTCCCGGTGAGGCCCAGTTGAGGCCAAGGTCACCAGGTCTAGTTGAGGCCTAGAGGGGTAGAAATTACACCTGGTCTAGGTACATCCAGATGGGACCAGAGTCACCATGTCAGGGTGAGGCCCAGAGGGGATCCAGAGTCATCATGTCCAGGTAGGGCTGTGTGAACAGAGTATCCAGGTCATAATGGACACAGGTGAGTACCAGAGTCAGCAGATCTGGGTGAGGTCCAGTTAGGATCAGAGTCAGCAGTTCCAGGTGAGGCCAAGAATGAGTCCACAGCAATCAGGTCCAGGTTGGAACAAAGTCACCAAGACTGGGTGAGGCTCAGATGGGGACCAGATTCACCAGGTCCAGGTGATTCCCAGGTGGTGACCAGAGTTACCAGTTCCAGGTGAAGACCAGATAAGGACCTGATTCACACAGGTCCAAGTGAGGCCCACGTGGGGACTTTTGTCCAGGTATGGGAGAGGCCCAGGTGGAAATCCCCTCCACCAGGTTCAGGTGAGGCCAACGTGCAGGCCATGCATGGAACCATGTCCGATGATGCCCACGTAGGTACCAGACTTACCAGGTCCAGGTGAGGCCAACCTGCAGGCCATGCAGTGGAACCATCTCCCAATGATGCCCAGGTAAGGACCAGAGTCACCAGGTCCAAATGAGGCCCAGATGGAGCATATTCACTAGGTCCAGGTGAGGCCCAGTTGAGGACCCAGAGTCACCAGATCTGGTTGAGGACTAGAGGGGTACCAGAATCACCAGTTCAAGGACATCCAGATGGGGACCAGAGTCTCCAGGTCAGGGTGAGGCCCAGAGAGGTTCCAGAGTCATCATGTCCAGGTGAGATTCAGGTGTGGAACAGAGTCACCAGGTACCAATGATGCCCAGGTGAAGACAGAGTCACCAGGTCTGGGTGACGCGCAGATAGAATCAGAGTCACCAGTTCCAGGTGAGGCCAAGAATGAGTCCACAGCAATCAGGTCCAGGTGAGGAACAAAGTCACCAGGACTGGGTGAGGCCCAGATAGGGACCAGATTCACCAGGTCCAGGTGAGGCCCAGGTGGTGACCAGAGTCCCCGGGTCTGGGAGAGGACCAGGTAAGGTCCAGATTCACCAGGTCCAAGAGGCCCACGTCGGGACCTGTGTCACCAGATATGGGTGAGGGCCAGGTGGAAAACCTACTCACCAGTGCCAGGTGAGGCATACGTGCAGGCCATGCAGAAGAACCTGTCCCGATGATGCCCAGGGAAGGTCCAGAGTTTCTCTGAGGCCTAGAGGGTACCAGAATCACCTGGTCCAGGTGACATCTAGATGGGGACCAGAGTCACCAGGTCAGGGTGAGCCCGAGAGTGGTTCCAGAGTCATCATGTCCAGGTGAGCCCAGGTGTTGACCAGAGTCCCCGGGTCTGGAGAGGACCAGGTAAGGACCAGATTCACCATGCCCAAGTGAAGCCCAAGGGTTGACGAGAGTCACCAAGTAAGGGTGAGACCCAGAGAGGGAACAAGAGTAACCAGTTCAGTTTCAGGCCCAGAATGGGACCAGAGGTCCCTGCTCAGAGTGAGGCCCAGGCGTGGAATAGAGTATCCAGGTCCCATGATGCCTGGTGAGGACCAGAGTCACTAGGGCCATGCAGGCCCATGTGGGGAACAGAATCACTAGGTCCTGGTGAGGCATAGAATAAGACCACAGTCCGCAGTATCAGGTAGCCCCATGTGGGAACCAGAGCCACTCTATCCAGGTGAGTCCCAGGTCCATGTGAGGCCCACGTAAAACCAGATTCATGAGGTCGAATTGAGGCATAGCTGGCGTCAAGAGTCACCAGGTCTGGGTGCGGCCTAGGTGGGCAAGATTCAGCAGTTCTGCGTTAGGTCAAAGTGGGGACGAGACACCAGGTTCAGGTGTGGCCAAACTGAGGACCAGAGTCACCAGATCCAGGTGATGTCCATGTTGGAAAGAGAGTCACCAGATCCAGGTGAGATCCATGTTGGAAAGAGTCACCAGGTCGAGGAGAGGTCCAGGTGGGGACCAGAGTCACCAGATCCAGGTGAAGTCCAGGTGGGACCAGAGTCACCAGATCCAGGTGAAGCCCAGGTGGGGACCAGAGTCACTAGGTCCAGATGAGGCCCAGTTGAGGACCAGAGTTACCAGGTACACGTGAGGCCCTGGTGAGGATCAGAGGCAACAGGTCCATGTGAGGCCGGCTTGGGGACCATGATCAACAGATATACTTGAGGACCAGGTGAGGAACACAGTAACCAGGTCCAGGTGAGTCCCCGGTGGTGACAAGTGTCACCACGTCCAGGTGAGGCCTAGTTGGAGAGCAGGATCACCAGGTCCAGGGTCGCCCCTTGAAAGAACCAGAGTCAACAGTTCGAGGTCAGGCGCAGGTGGCAACCAGGGTCAGCAGGTCCAAGTCAGGCCACAGTGGGTTCACAGTCACTACGGCACGGTGACACCCAGAGGGGGACCAGAGTCACCTGGTCCAGGTGAGGTCCACTTGTGGAACACAGTCACCAGGTCCCAATTTTGCCCAGTTGAGGACCATGGTCTACAGGGCCAGGTAAAGCCCAGATGGGGACCGGAGTCCCCAAATCCAGGTGAAGACCAGGTGGGACCACAAACACCAGATGCAGGGTAGTCTCCAGTGCAGACCAGAATCACCAGGTCCAGGGGAGGTGCAGGTGGCAACCACACTCACCAGGTCCCCGTGAGGCCCTGGTGGGGGCCAGAGTGACGAGGTACATGAGAAGCTAGGAACACTGCAGCTACCAGGTCCACATGATGTCCATGTGGGAACGAGAATCACCACTTACAGTTGAGGACCAGGGGGGATCCGACTCACCATTTCCAGGTGAGACCCAGGTGGGAACCAGTGTCACCATGTCCAGGTGTGGCCCAGGTAAAGACCAGAGTTAATAGGTCCAGCAGGATCACTGTTAGTGAACAGTGTAACCATATCCTGATGCTACCCTGGTACCAGAAACACCAGGTCCTGGTGAGGCCCAGGTGGGACCAGAGACATTAGTTCCAGGGGAGGTCCCGATGGGAACCACAGTTACCAGGTCAGGTGAGGCCATGCTTAGGATAGAGTCACCAGTTACAGGTGAGGCCCAGGTGGAGCCAGAGTCACCTGGTACAGAAGTGGCCAAAGTCAGGACCAGACTTACCAGGATCAGGGCAGTCCCAGTGGGGAATAGAGTAACTAACCATGTCCCAATGATGCCCAGGTAGAACCAGAGTCACCAGGTCCACATGAGGCTCAGGTGGGAACATATTTACTAGGTCCCGTTGAGTCCCACTTGAGGACCATGTCACCAGGTCTAGTTGAGGCCTAGAGGGGTACCAGATTCACCTGGTCTAGGTGACATCCAGATGGGGACCAGAGTCACCATGTCAGGGTGAGGCTCAGAGGGATCCGGAGTCATCATGTCCAGGTGAGGCTCAGGTGTGGAACAGAGTATCCAGGTCATAATGGTAAACAGGTGAGGACCAGAGTCACCAGATCTGGGTGAGGCCCAGTTAGGATCAGTCACCAGTTCCAGGTGAGGACAAGAAGGAGTCCACAGCAATCAGGTCCAGGTGGGGAACAAAGTCACCAGACTGGGAGGCCCAATGGGGACCAGATTCACCAGGTCGGAGTGAGGCCCAGGTGGTGACCAGAGTCCCCGGGTCTGGGAGAGGACCAGGTAAGGACCAGATTCAGCAGGTACAAGAGGCCCACGTGGGGACCTGAGTCACCAGGTATGGGTGAGGCCCAGCTGGCAACCCCACTCCCCAGGTCCAGTGAGGCCACCTGCAGGCCATGCAGAGGAACCATATCCCGATGATGCCCAGGTAGGGACAGGACTTACCATGTCCAGGTGAGGCCAACTGCAGGCCATGCTGTGGAACCATGTCCCGATGATGCCAGTAGGGACCAGAGTCACCAGGTGCAAATGAGGCCCAGATGGAGCATATTCACTAGGTCCAGGTGAGGCCCAGGTGAAGACCAGAGTCACCAGAACTAGTTGAGGACTATCGGGGAACAGAATCACCTGGTCCAGGTGACATCCAGATGGGGACCAGCCTCACCAGTCAGGGTGAGTCCCAGAGAGGTTCCAGAGTCATCATGTCCAGGTGAGGTTCAGGTGTGGAACAGAGTCACCAGGTACCAAGGATGCCCAGGTTAGGGTCAGAGTCACCAGGTGGGTGACGCGCAGATAGGATCAGAGTCACCTGTTCCAGGTGAGGCCAGAAAGAGTCCACAGCAATCAGGTCCACGTGTGGAACGAAGTCACCAGGACTGGGTGAGGCCCAGATGGGACCAGATTCACCAGGTCCAGGTGAGGCCCAGGTGGAGACCAGAGTCCCCGGGTCTGGGAGAGGACCTGGTAAGGACCAGATTCACCAGGTCCAAGATGCCCACGTGGGGACCTGAGTCACCAGGTATGGGTGAGGCCCAGGTGGCCACCCCACTCAGCAGGTCCTGGTGAGGCCAACCTGCAGGTCAGAGTCACCAGATTCACGTGAGCCCTAGTGGGGACCGGAGTCATCAGGAAATATTAGTCTACAAGAACACCACAGCCACCAGGTCCAGGTGAGGTTCATGTGGGAACAAGAGTAACCAGGTCCATGGTGAGACCCAGGTGGGGACCACAGTCACCAGGTCCAGATTGAGGCCTAGGTGGGGGACCAGAGTAATCAGTACCAGTTGAGGCCAAAGTGTGGAGCAAAGTTATCATGTCCAGGTGAGGCCCAGGTGGGAAACAGTGTAACATGTCCCATTGGTGCCAGGTGGGAAAAGAGTCACAGGTCCAGACGAGGCCTGAGTGAGGAGTAGATTCACCAGGTCTTCTTGAGGCCCAGTTGAGTACCAGTGTCCCCACTCCGGGTGACTCCCAGACGGGGACCAGAGTCACCCGTTCTGGTGATATCCAGGTGGGGACCAGACTCACCACGTCTGGTGAGGCCCAGAGTGGGACGAGAGTCACTAGGTCCAAGTGAGCCCGATGTGGAGGTGAGAAACCAGGTCCCATGATGCCCATTGAGGACCTGAACCAGTCCAGTGAGGTCCCTGTGGGAACCAGTCACCTCGTCCAGGTGAGACTCAGGTGGGACCACAGTCACCGTCCAGGTGAGGCCAAGTTAACAGAGTATCCAGATCCCAATGATGCCCAAGAAGGACCACAGTCAACACCAGGAGAGGCCCAAATATTGTTCAGAGTCATTGTGTTCCAAGTGAGGCCAGCTGAGACCACAGGAACCAGGTCCAGGAGAGCCCCATATGGGAACCAGAGCCACCAGATCCAGGTGAGGTCCAGGTGGGACCACAGTCACAAGGTCCAGGTGAGGCACAGGTGCAACAGGATTCACCAAGTCCAGGTGAGACCCAGGTGGCGACCAGTCACCACATCCAGGAGCGGACCAGCTAAGGACCATATTCACCAGACCCTAGTGAAGCCCATGGGGTGACCAGAGTCACCAGGTAAAGGTGAGGCCCAGAGTGGAACCAGAGTAACTAGTTTAGTTTGAGGCCCAGAATGGGACCAGAAGTACCTGGTCATGAGGCCCAGGTGTGGAATAGAGTATCCAGGGTGAGGATCATTGGGTCCATCACCCAATGATGCCTGGGTGAGGACAGAGGCACTAGGGCCATGCAGGCCCAGATGGTGAACAGAATCACTACTCTGGTGAGGCATAGAATAAGACCACAGTCAGCAGTATCAGGTGTGCCCCTTGTGGAACCAGAGCCACTCTATCCAGCTGAGTCCCAGGTACATGTGAGGCACACGTGAGGACCAGATTCATCAGGTCGAATTGAGGCATAGCTGGGGACAAGAGTCACCAGGTCTGGGTGCGGCCTAGTGTGGGGCAAGATTCAGCAGTTCTTAGTTAGGTCAATGTGGGACGAGAGACACCAAGTCCAGGTGAGGTCAAACTGAGGACCAGAGTCACCAGATCCACATGAGGTCCATGTTGGAAAGGAGTCACCAGGTCCAGGAGAGATCCTGGGGTGTACCAGAGTAACCAGATCCAAGTGAAGTCCAGGTGGGGACCAAGTCACTAGGTCCAGATGAGGCCCAGGTGAGGACCAGAGTTACCAGGTACACGTGAGGCCCCGGTGGATCAGAGGCAACATGTCCATGTGAGTCTTGCTTGGGGCCATGGTCAACAGGTCTACTTGAAGCCCAGGTGTGGAACACAGTAGCAGGTCCCGGTGAGTCCCCGGTGGTGACAAGAGTCACCACTCCAGGTGAGGCCCAGGTGGGGACCAGGATCACTAGGTCCATGGGAGGCCCTTGAAAGAACCAGAGTCAACAGTTCGAGGTCAGGCGCAGGTGGCAACCAGGGTCAGCAGGTCCACGTCAGGCCAAAGTGGGGTTCACACAGTCACTGGGGCACGGTGACACCCAGAGAGGGACCAGAGTCACTTGGTCCAGGTGAGGCCACTTGTGGAACACAGTCACCGGGTCCCAATTTTGCCCAGTTGAGGACAACCTCACTCACCAGGTCTAGGTGAGGCCAACCTGCTGGCCATGCCGTGATAGCATATTCCGATGATGCCCAGGTAGGTACCAGATTCACCAGTCCAAATGAGGCCCAGATGGGGTATATCACTAGGTCTAGGTGAGGCCCAGTTGAGGACCAGAGTCACAGATCACCTTTAGCCCTAGAGGGTACCAGAATCACCTGGTCCAGGTGACATCCAGATGGGGACCAGAGTCACAGGTCAGAGTGAGTCCCAGAGAGGTCCCAGAGTCATCATGTCCAGGTGAGCCTCAGTGTGGAACAGAGTAACCAGGTATCAATGATGCCCAGGTGAGGACAAGATTCACCAGGTCTGGGTGACGCGCAGATAGGATCAGAGTAACCAGTTCTAGGTGAGGCCAAGAAGGAGTCCACAGCAATCAGGTCCAGGTGGGGAACAAAGACACCAGGACTGGGTTAGTCTCAGATGGAGACCAGATTCACCAGGTCCAGGGGAGGCCCAGGTACTGACAAGATCCAATGGTCTAGGAGAGGACCAGGAAGGATCAGATTCACCAGGTCCAAGAGCCGCACGTGGGGACTTGAGTCACAAGGTATGGGTGAGGCCCAGGTGGCATCCCCACTCACCAGGTCCAGGTGAGGCCAAATGCAGGCCATGCAGAGGAACCATGTCCGGATGATGCCCAGGTGAGGACCAGAGTCACCAGGTCTGGGTGACGCGCAGATAGGTTCAGAGTCACCAGTTCCAGGTGAGGCCAAGAAAGTGTCCACAGCAATCAGGTCCAGGTGGGAACAAAGTCACCAGGACTGGGTGAGGCCCAGATGGGGACCAGATTCACCAGGTCCAGGTGAGGCCCAGGTGGGACCACAGTCATCAGGTCCAGGTGAGGCCAGGTATATAAGAGAGTATCCAGTCCCAATGATGCCCAGGTGGAACCAGAGTCACCAGGTCCAGATGAGGCGCAGGAGGGGAGCATATCCACTAGGTCCCGGTGAGGCCCAGTTGAGGACCACAGTCACCAGGTCTAGTTGAGGCCTAGAGGGGTACCAGATTCACCTGGTCTAGGTGACATCCACATGGGGACCAGAGTCACCATGTCAGGGTGAGGTCCAGAGGGGATCCAGTGTAATCATGTCCAGGTGAGGCTCAGGTGTGGAACAGAGTATCCAGATCATAATGGTCCACAGGTGAGGACCAGAGTCACCAGATCTGGGTGAGGCCCAGTTAGGATCAGAGTCACCAGTTCCAGGTGAGGCCAAGAAGGAGTCCACAGCAATCAGGTCCAGGTGGGGAACAAGTTACCAGGACTGGGTGAGGCCCAGATGGGGACCAGATTCACCAGGTCCAGGTTATTCCCAGGTGGTGAACAGACTTACCAGTTCCGGGTGACGACCAGGTAAGGACCAGATTCAACAGGTCAAATGAGGCCCACGTGGGGACCTGAGTCACCAGGTATTGGTGACCAGGTGGCAAGCACTCCCCAGGTCCAGGTGAGGCCAACCTGCAGGCATGCAGGAACCATGTCCCGATGATACCCAGGTAAGACGAGAGTTACCACATCCAGGTGAGGCCAACCTGCAGGCATGCAGTGGAACCATGTCCCGATGATGCCCAGGTAGGGACTAGAGTCACCAGGTCAGGGAAGGCCCAGAGAGGTTCCAGAGTCATCATGTCCAGGTGAGGCTCAGGTGAGGAACAGAGTCACCAGGTACCAATGATGCCCAGTGAGGACCAGAGTCACCAGATCTGGGTGACGCGCAGATAGGTTCAGAGTCACCAGTTCCAGGTGAGGCCAAGAAAGAGTCCACAGCAATCAGGTCCAGGTGGGGAACAAAGTCACCAGGACTGGGTGAGGCCCAGATGGGGACCAGATTCACCAGGTCCAGGTGAGGCCCAGTTGAGGACCAGTGTCCCCAGCTCCGGGTGGGTCCAGAGGGGGACCAGAGTCACCGGTTCCGGTGATATCCAGGTGGGGACCAGAGTCACCACGTCAGGGTGAGGCCCAGAGGGGGACGAGAATCACTAGCTCCAGGTGAGGCCCGATGTGGAACTGAAACCAGGTCCCATGATCCCATATGAGGACCTGAGTCAGCAGGTCCAGGTGAGGTCCCTGTGGGAACCAGTCACCTCGTCCAGGTGAGGCCCAGGTGGGACCACAGTCACCAGGTCCAGGTGAGGCCCAGGTATATAAGAGTGTATCCAGGTCGCAATGATGCCCAGGTAAGGACCAGAGTCAACAGTCCAGGAGAGGCCCAAATATGGACCAGAGTCATTTTGTTCCAGGTGATGCCTGATGGAGACCACAGGAATCAGGTCCAGGAGAGCCCCATATGGGAACCAGAGCCACCAGATCCAGGTGAGGTCCTGGTGGGACCACAGTCACAAGGTCCAGGTGAGGCGCAGGTGGCAACAGGATTCACCAAGTCCAGGTGAGGCCCAGCTGGCGACCAGTCACCAGATCCAAGTGAGGACAAGCTAAGGACCAGATTCACCAGGCCCAAATGAAGCCCATGGGGTGACCAGAGTCACCAGGTAAGGGTGAGTCCCAGAGGGGGAACCAGAGTAACCAGTTTAGTTTGAGGCCCAGAATGGGTTCAGAGGTCCCTAGTCAGAGTGAGGCCCAGGTGTGGAATAGAGTATCCAGGTCCCAATGATGCCTGGGTGAGGACCAGAGTCACTAGGGCCATGCAGGCCCAGATGGGGACAAATCACTAGGTCCTGTGAGGCATAGAATAAGACCACAGTCAGCAGTATCATTTGATCCCTTGCGTGAACCAGAGCCACTCTATCCAGCTGAGTCCAGTCCATGTGAGGCTCACGTGAGGACCAGATTCATTAGGTCGAATTGAGGCATAGCTGGGGACAAGAGTCACCAGGTCTGGGTGCGGCTAGGTGGGGCAAGATTCAGCAGTTCTGAGTTAGGTCAAAGTGGGGACGAGACGCCAGGTCCAGGTGAGGCCAAACTGAGGACCAGAGTCACCAGATCCATGTGAGGTCCATGTTGGAAAGAGAGTCACCAGGTCCAAGAGGTCCAGGTGGGGACCAGAGTCACCAGATCCAGGTGAAGTCCAGGTGGGACCAGAGTCACCAGATCCACGTGAAGCCCAGGTGGGGACCAGAGTCACTAGGTCCCGATGAGGCCCAGGTGAGGACCAGACTTACCAGGTACACGTGAGGCCCCGGTGGGGATCAGAGACAACTGGTCCATGTGAGGCCGGCTTGGGGACCATGGTCAACAGGACTACTTGAGGCCCTGGTGTGTAACACAGTAAGCAGGTCCAGGTGAGTCCCCGGTGGTGAAAATAGTCACCACGTCCAGGTGAGTCCCAGATGGGGTCCAGGGTCACCAAGTACAGTTGAGGCCCTTGAAAGAACTAGAGTCTACTGGCACAAAAACAGACACATAGATCAGTGAAACAGAATAGAGAATCCAGAAGTGGACCCTGAACTTTATGGGCAACTAATATTCGATAAAGGAGGAAAGACTATCCATTGGAAGAAAGACAGTCTCTTCAATAAAAGGTGCTGGGAAAATTGGACATCCACATGCAGAAGAATGAAACTAGACCACTCTCTTTCAACATACACAAAGATAAACTCAAAATGGATGAAAGATCTAAATGTGAGACAAGATTCCATCAAAATCCTAGAGAAGAACACAGGCAACACCCTTTTTGAACTCGGCCATAGTAACTTCTTGCAAGATACATCCACGAAGGCAAAAGAAACAAAAGCAAAAATGAACTATTGGGACTTCATCAAGATAAGAAGCTTTTGCACAGCAAAGGATACAGTCAACAAAACTCAAAGACAACCTACAGAATGGGAGAAGATATTGGCAAATGACATATCAGATAAAGGACTAGTTTCCAAGATCTATAAAGAACTTATCAAACTCAACACCAAAGAAACAAACAATCCAATCATGAAATGGGCAAAAGACATGAACAGAAATCTCACAGAGGAAGACATAGACATGGCCAACATGCACATGAGAAAATGCTCTGCATCACTTGCCATCAGGGAAATACAAATCAAAACCACAATGAGATACCACCTCACACCAGTGAGAATGGGGAAAATTAACAAGACAGGAAACAACCAATGTTGGAGATGCGGAGAAAAGGGAATCCTCATACACTGTTGGTGGGAATGTGAACTGGTGCAGCCACTCTGGAAAACGGTGTGGAGGTTCCTCAAACAGTTAAAATATACCTGCCCTACGACCCAGCAATTGCACTGTTGGGGATTTTCCCCAAAGAGACAAATGCAATGAAACGCCGGGACACCTGCACCCCGATGTTTATAGCAGCAATGGCCACGATAGCCAAACTGTGGAAGGAGCCTCGGTGTCCAACGAAAGATGAATGGATAAAGAAGATGTGGTTTATGTATACAATGGAATATTACTCAGCTATTAGAAATGACAAATACCCACCATTTGCTTCAACGTGGATGGAACTGGAGGGTATTATGCTGAGTGAAGTAAGCCAGTCGGAGAAAGACAAACATTATATGTTCTCATTCATTTGGGGAATATAAATAATAGTGAAAGGGAATATAAGGGAAGGGGGAAGAAATGTGTGGGAAATAAGAAAGGGAGACAGAACGTAAAGACTGCTAACTCTGGGAAACGAACTAGGGGTGGTAGAAGGGGAGGAGGGCGGGGGGTGGGAGTGAATGGGTGACGGGCACTGGGGGTTATTCTGTATGTTAGTAAATAGAACACCAATAATAAAAAATAAATTAAAAAAAAAAGAAAAAAGAAAGAACCAGAGTCAACAGGTCGAAGTCAAGCGCAGGTGGCAACCAGGGTCAGCAGGTCCAAGTCAGGCCAAAGTGGGGTTCACAGTCATTAGGGCACGGTGAGACCAGAGGGGGACCAGAGTCACATGGTCCAGGTGAGGTCCATTTGTGGAACACAGTCACCGGGCCCCAATTGTGCCCAGTTGAGGACCATGGTCAACAGGGCCAGGTGAGGCCCAGATGGGGACCGGAGTCCCCAAATCCAGGTGAAGACCAGGTGGGGACCACAGTCACCAGATCCAGGGTAGTCTCAGGTGCAGACCAGAATCACCAAGTCCAGGTGAGGTGCAGGTGGCAACCACACTCACCAGGTCCCGTGAGGCCCTGGTGGGGACCAGAGTCACGAGGTACATGAGAAGCTAGAAACACTGCAGCCACAGGTCCACAGATGTCCATGGGGAACGAGATCACCAGTTACAGGTGAGGACCAGGTGGGGATCCGACTCACCATGTCCAGGTGAGACCCAGTGGGAACCAGTGTCACCATGTCCAGGTGTGGCCCAGGTGAAGACCAGAGTTAATAGGTCCGGCTGGGTCACTGTTAGTGAACAGTGTAACCATATCCTGATGCTACCCTGGTGGGTACCAGAGACACCAGGTCCTGGTGAGGCCCAGTGGGACCAGAGATTGAGGTCCAGGTGAGGTCCCGATGGGAACCACAGTCACCAGGTCTGGTGAGGCCATGCTTAGGATCAGAGTCACCAGTTACTGGTGAGGCCCAGGTGGAGCCAGAGTCACCTGGTACAGAAGAGGCCAAAGTCAGGACCAGAGTTACCAGGATCAGGTCAGTCCCAGTGGGAATAGAGTAACCATGTCCCGATGATGCCAGGTAGAACCAGAGTCACCAGTCCAGATGAGGAGCAGGTGGGGCATATTCACTAGGTCTCGGTGAGGCCCTTGAGGACCAGATCCCAGGTCTAGTTGAGGCCTAGAGGGGTACCAGATTCACCTGGTCTAGGTGACATCCAGATGGGGACAGAGTCACCATGTCAGGGTGAGGCCCAGGGGATCCAGAGTCATCATGTCCAGGTGAGGCTCAGGTGTGAACAGAGATCCAGGTCATAATGGTCCACAGGTGAGGACCAGAGTCACCAGATCTGGGTGAGCCCAGTTAGGATCAGAGTCACCAGTTCCAGGTGAGGCCAAGAAGGAGTCCACAGCAATCAGGTCCAGGTGGGGAACAAAGTCACGAGGACTGGGTGAGGCCCAGATGGGGACCAGATTCACCAGGTCCAGGTGATTCCCAGGTGGTGACCAGAGTTACCAGTTCCGGGTGACAAGGTAAGGACCAGATTCACCAGGTCCAAGTGAGGCCCACGTGGGGCCTTGTCACCAGGTGAGGCCCAGGTGGCAACCCCACTCACCAGGTCCAGGTGAGGCCAACCTGCAGGCCATGCAGAGGAAATATCCCGATGATGCCCAGGTAGGGACAGAGTTACCAGGTCCAGGTGAGGCCAATGCAGGCCATGCAGTGGAACCATGTCCCGATGATGCCCAGGTAGGGACCAGAGTCACCAGGTCCAAATGAGGCCCAGATGGAGCATATTCACTAGGTCCAGTGAGGCCCAGTTGAGGACCACTGTCACATGATGGTTGAGGCTAGAGGGGTACCAGAATCACCTGTCCAGGTGACATCCAATGGGGACCAGAGGCACCAGTCAGGGTGAGGCCCAGAGTGGTTCCAGAGTCATCATGTCCAGGTTAGGCTCAGGCGTGGAACAGAGTCACCAACCAATGATGCCCAGGTGAGGACCAGAGTCACCAGATGGGTGACCGCAGATAGGATCAGAGTCACCAGTTCCAGGTGAGGCCAAGAAAGAGTCCACAGCAATAGGTCCAGTGGGGAACAAATCACCAGGACTGGGTGAGGCCCAGATGGGGACCAGATTCACCAGGTCCAGGTGAGGCCCAGGTGGTGACCAGAGTCCCCGGGTCTGGGAGGACCAGGTAAGGACCAGATTCACCAGGTCCAAGAGGCCCAGGGGAATGAGTCACCAGGATGGTGAGGCCCAGTGGCAACCCCACTCACCAGGTCAGGTGAGGCCAACTGCAGGCCAGATCACCAGATCCAGGTGAGGCCCTAGTGGGGACGAGTCACCAGGTAAATGTGAGTCTACAAGAACACCACAGTCACCAGATCCAGGTGGGTTCATGTGGGAACGAGAGTCACCAGGTCAGGTGAGACCCGGTGGGACAAGTCACCAGGTCCAGATGAGGCCTAGGTGGGGGACAAGTCATCAGACCAGTTGAGCCAAAGTGTGGGCAAAGTTATCATGTCGGGTGAGGCCCAGGTGGGGAAGAGTAACCAGTCCCATTGATGCCAGGTGGGAAAAGAGTCACAAGGTCCAGACGAGGCCTAAGTGAGGAGTAGATTCACCAGGTCCTGTTGAGGCCCAGTTGAGTGCCAGTGTCCCAGCTCTGGGTGAGTCCCAGAGGGGACCAGAGTCACCGGTTCTGGTGATATCCAGGTGGGGCCAGAGTCACCACGTCAGGGAGGCCAGAGTAGGACGAGAATCACTAGGTCCAGGTGGAGGCCCCGATGTGGAACTGAGAAACCAGGTCCCATATGCCCATATGAGGACCTGAGTCACCAGGTCCAGGTGAGGTCCTGTGGGAACCAGTCACCTCATCCAGTGAGGCCAGGTGGGACCACGTCACCAGGTCCAGGTGAGGCCAGTATATAAGAGTGTACCAGGTCCCAATGATGCCCAGGTAAGGACCAGAGTCAACAGGTCCAGGAGAGGCCCAAATATGGATCAGAGTCATTGTGTTCCAGGTGAGGCCAGATGGAGACCCAGGAACCAGGTCCAGGAGACCCCATATGGGAACCAGAGCCACCAGATCCAGGTGAGGTCCAGGTGGGACCACAGTCACAAGGTCCTGGTGACGCGCAGGTGGCAACAGGATTCACCAATCCAGTGAGGCCCAGGTGGCGACAGTCACCAGATCCAGGTTCGGACCATCTAAGGACCAGATTCACCAGGCCAAGTGAAGCCCAAGGGTGACCAGAGTCACCAGGTAAGGGTGAGGCCCAGAGGGGGAACCAGAGTAACCAGTTTAGTTTGAGGCCCCGAATGGACCAGAGGTCCCTGGTCAAAGTGAGGCCCAGGTTGGAATAGAGTATCCAGGTCCCAATGATGCTGGTGAGGACCAGAGTCACTAGGCCATGCAGGCCCAGATGGGGAACAGAATCACTAGGTCCTGATGAGTCATAGAATAAGACCACAGTCAGCAGTATCAGGTGAGCCCCTTGTGGAACCAGAGCCACTCTATCCAGCTGAGTCCCAGGTCCATGGGAGGCCACGTTAGTACATATTCATCAGGTCGAAATGAGGCATAGCTGGGGACAAGAGTCACCAGGTCTGGGTGCGGCCTAGGTGGGGCAAGATTCAGCAGTTCTGAGTTAGGTCAAAGTGGGGACGAGAGACGCCAGGTCCAGGTGAGGCCAAACTGAGGACCAGAGTCACCATATCCAGTGAGGTCCATGTTGGAAAGAGAGTCACCAGGTCCAGAGGTCCCGGTGGGACTAGAGTCACCAGATCCAGGTGAAGCCCAGGTGGGGATCAGAGTCACTAGGTCCAGATGAGGCCCAGGTGAGGACCAGAGTTATCAGGTACACGTGAAGCCCTGGTGGGGATCAGAGGCCGCAGGTTCATGTGAGGCCGGCTTGGGGACCATGGTCAACAGATCTACTTGAGGCCCAGGTGTGGAACACAGTAAGCAGGTCCAGGTGAGTCCCCAGTGGTGACAAGAGTGACCACGTCCAGGTGAGGGCCAGGTGGGGACCAGGATCATCAGGTCCCGGGGAGGCCCTTGAAAGAACCAGAGTCAACAGTTCGAGGTCAGGCGCAGGTGGCAACCAGGATCAGCAGGTCCAAGTGAGGCCAAACAGGGGTTCACAGTCACTAGGGCACGGTGAGACCCAGAGGGGGACCAGAGTCACATGGTCCATGTGAGGCCCAGTTGAGGACCAGTTTCACCATATCTGGTTCGGCTTAGAAGGGTAGCGGAATCACCTGATCGAGGTGATATCCAGATGGGGACCAGAGTCACCAGGTCAGGGTGAGGCCCAGAGTGGTTCCAGAGTCATCGGGTCCAGGTGAGGCTCAGATGTGGAACAGAATCACCAGGTACCAATGATGCCCAGGTGAGGACCAGAGTCACCAGTTCTTGGTGACTCGCAGATAGGATCAGAGTCACAAGTTCCAGGTGACGCCAAGAAGGCGTCCACAGCAATCAGGTCCAGGTGGTGAAGAAAGTCACCAGGACTTGGTAAGGCCCAGATTTGGACCAGATTCACCAGGTCCAGGTTATTCCCAGGTGGTGACCAGAGTCCTCGGGTCTGGAAGAGGATTAGCTAAGGACCAGATTCAACAGGTACAAATGAGGCCCACGTGGGGACCTGAGTCACCAGCTATGTGTGAGGCCCTGGTGGCAACCCCACTCCCCAGGTCCAGGTGAGGCCAACCTGCAGGCCAGAGTCACCAGATGCAGGTGAGGTCCAGGTGGGGACCAGAGTCACCAGATCCAGGTGAAGTCCAGGTGGGGACCAGAGTCACCAGATCCAGGTGAAGCCCAGGTGGGGACCAGAGTCACTAGGTCCAGATGAGCCTCAGGTGAGAACCAGAGATACCAGGTACACCTGAGGCCCCGGTGGGGTTCAGAGGCAACAGGTCCATGTGAGGCCGACTTGGGGACCATGGTCAACAGGTCTACTTGAGGCCCAGGTGTGGAACACAGTAAGCAGGTGCAGGTGAGTCCCCGGTGGTGACAAGAGGAAACACATCCAGGTAGGCCCAGGTGGGGACCAGGATCACCAGGTCCAGGGGAGGCCATTGAAAGAACCAGAGTCAACAGCTCGAGGTCAGGCGCAGGTGGCAACCAGGGTAAGCAGGTCAAAGTCAGCCAAAGTGAGGTTCACAGTCACTAGGGCACGGTGAGACCCAGAGGGGGACCAGAGTCACCTGGTCCAGGTGAGGTCCAATTGTGGAACACAGTCACCGGGTCCCAATTTGCCCAGTTGAGGACCATGGTGAACAGGACCAGGTGAGGCCCAGATGGGGACCGGAGTCCCCAAATCCAGGTGAAGACCAGGTGGGGACCAGAGTCACCAGATCCAGGGTAGTCTCAGGTGCAGACCAGAATCACAGGTCCAGGTGAGGTGCAGGTGGCAACCACACTCACCAGGTCCCTGTGAGGCCCTGGTGGGGACCAGAGTCACGAGGTACATGAGAAGAAAACACTGCAGCCACCAGGTCCACATGATGTCCATGTGGGAACGAGAATCAGAAGTTACAGGTGAGGACCAGGTGCGGATCCGACTCACCATTTCCAGGTGAGTCCCAGATGGGAACCAGTGTCACCATGTCCAGGTGTGGCCCATGTGAAGACCAGAGATAATGGGTCCGGCTGGGTCACTGTTAGTGAACAGGGTCACCATATCCTGATGCTACCCAGGTGGGTACCAGAGACACCAGGTCCTGGTCAGGCCCAGGTGGGACAGAGACCTGAGATCCAGGTGAGGTCCCGATGGGATCCACAGTCACCAGGTCAGGTGAGGCCATGCTTAGGATCACAGTCACCAGTTACAGGTGAGGCCCATGTGGAGCCAGAATCACCTGGTACAGAAAAGGCCAAAGTCAGGACCTGAGGTACCAGGATCAGGTCATTCCCAGTGGGGAATAGAGTAACCATGTCCCGATGATGCCCAGGTAGAACCAGAGTCATCAGGTCCAGATGAGTCGCAGGGGGGATCATATTCACTAGGTCCCGGTGAGGCCCAGTTGAGGACCAGAGTCACCAGGTCTAGTTGAGGCCTAGAGGGGTACCATATTCACCTGGTCTAGGTGACATCCAGATGGGGACCAGAGTCACCATGTCAGGGTGAGACCCAGAGGGATCCAGAGTCCTCATGTCCAGGTGAGGCTCAGGTGTGGAACAGAGTATCCAGATCATAATGGTCCACAGGTGAGGACCAGAGTCACCAGATCTGGGTGGGCCCAGTTAGGATCAGAGTCACCAGTTCCAGGTGAGGCCAAGAAGGAGTCCACAGCAATCAGGTCCAGGTGGGGAACAAAGTCCCAGGACTGAGTGAGGACAGATGGGGACCAGATTCACCAGGTCCAGGTGATCCCAGGGTGACCAGAGTTACCAGTTCCGGGTGAGGACCAGGCAAGGACTAGATTCACCAGGTCCAAGTGAGGCCCACGTGGGGACATGTGTCACCAGGCATGGGTGAGGCCCAGGTGGCAACCCACTGACCAGGTCCAGGTGAGCCAACCTGCAGGCCATTCAGAGGAACCATGTCCCGATGATGCCAGGTAGGGACCAGAGTTACCAGGTCCAGGAGGCCAACCTGCAGGCCATGAATGGAACCATGTCCCGATGATGCCCAGGTAGGGACCAGAGTCACCAGGTCCAAATGAGGCCCAGATGGTGCATATTCACTAGTCCAGGTGAGGCCCAGTGGACCAGAGTCACAGATTGGTTGAGGCCTAGAGGGGTACCAGAATCACCTGGTCCAGGTGACATCCAAATGGGTACCAGAGTCACCAGGTCACGGTGAGGCCCAGAGAGTTCCAGAGTCATCATGTCCAGGTGAGGCTCAGGTGTGCAACAGAGTCAGCAGGTACCAATGATGCCCAGGGAGGACCAGAGTCACCAGGTCTGGGTGACGCGCAGATAGGATCAGAGTCACCAGTTCTAGGTGAGGCCAAGAAGGAGTCCACAGCAATCAGGTCCAGGTGGGGAACAAAGTCACCAGGACTGGGTGAGTCTCAGATGGGGACCAGATTCACCAGGTCCAGGGGAGGCCCAGGTAGTAACCAGAGTCCCCTGGTCTAGGAGAGGACCAGGAAAGTATCAGATTCACCAGGTACAAGAGCCCCACGTGGGGACCTGAGTCACAAGGTATGGGTGAGGCCCAGTTGGCAACCCCACTCACCAGGTCCAGGTGGGCCAACCTGCAGGCCATGCAGAGGAACCATGTCCGGATGATGCCCAGGTAGGGACCAGAGTTACCAGGTCCAGGTGAGTGCAACCTACAGGCCATTCAGTGGAACCATGACCCGATGATGCCGAGGTAGTGACCAGAGTTACCAGGTCCAAATGAGGCCCAGATGGAGCATATTCACTAGGTCCAGGTGAGGCCCAGTTGAGGACCAGAGTCACCAGATCTGGTTGAGTCCTAGAGGATTACCAGTATCACCTGGTCCAGGTGACATCCAGATGGGGACCAGAGTCACCAGGTCAGGGTGAGGCCCAGAGAGGTTCCAGAGTCATCATGTCCAGGTGAGGCTCAGGTGTGGAACAGAGTCACCAGGTACCAATAACTCCCAGGTGAGGACCAGAGTCACCAGATCTGGGAGACGCGCATATAGGATCAGAGTCACCAGTTCCAGGTGAGGCCAAGAAAGAGTCCACAGCAATCAGGTCCAGGTGGGGAACAAAGTCACCAGGACTGGGTGAGGCCCAGATGGGGACCAGATTCACCAGGTCCAGGTGAGGCCCAGGTGGGACCACATCAGGTCCAGGTGAGGTCCAGGTATATAAGAGAGTATCCAGGTCCCAATGATGCCCAGGTAGAACCAGAGTCACCAGGTCCAGATGAGGCGCAGGAGGGGAGCATATCCACTAGGTTCCGGTGAGGCCCAGTTGAGGACCACAGTCACCAGGTCTAGTTGAGGCCTAGAGGGGTACCAGATTCACCTGGTCTAGGTGACATCCACATGGGGACCAGAGTCACCATGTCAGGGTGAGGTCCAGAGGGGATCCAGCGTAATCATGTCCAGGTGAGTCTCAGGTGTGGAACAGAGTATCCAGATCATAATGGTCCACAGGTGAGGACCAGAGTCACCAGATCTGGGTGAGGCCCAGTTAGGATCAGAGTCACCAGTTCCAGGTGAGGCCAAGAAGGAGTCCACAGCAAACAGGTCCAGGTGGGGAACAAAGTCCCCAGGACTGGGTGAGGCACAGATAGGGACCAGATTCACCAGGTCCAGGTTATTCCCAGGTGGTGAACAGACTTACCAGTTCCGGGTGACGACCAGGTAAGGACCAGATTCAACAGGTGCAAATGAGGCCCACGTGGGGACCTGAGTCACCAGGTATTGGTGAGGCCAGGTGGCAAGGCACTCCCCAGGTCCAGGTGAGGCCAACCTGCAGGCCATGCAGAGGAACCATGTCCCGATGATACCCAGGTAAGGACGAGAGTTACCACATCCAGGTGAGGCCAACCTGCCGGCAATGCAGTGGAACCATGTCCCGATGATGCCCAGGTAGGACTTGAGTCACCAGGTCAGGGAGAGGCCCAGAGAGGTTCCATAATCATCATGTCCAGGTGAGGCTCAGGTGAGGAGGATCAGAGTCACCAGGTACCAATGATGCCCAGGTGAGGACCAGAGTCACCAGATCTGGTTGAGTCCTAGAGGATTACCAGTATCACCTGGTCCAGGTGACATCCAGATGGGGACCAGAGTCACCAGGTCAGGGTGAGACCCAGAGAGGTTCCAGAGTCATCATGTCCAGGTGAGGCTCAGGTGTGGAACAGAGTCACCAGGTACCAATAACTCCCAGTTGAGGACCAGAGTGACCAAATCTGGGAGACGCGCATATAGGATCAGAGTCACCAGTTCCAGGTGAGGCCAAGAAAGGGTCCACATCAATCAGGTCCAGGTGGGGAACAAAGTCACCAGGACTGGGTGAGGCCCAGCTGGCGACCAGTTCCAGGTGCGGACCAGCTAAGGACCAGATTCACCAGGCCCAAGTGAAGCCCAAGGGTGACCAGTGTCACCAGGTAAGGGTGAGGCCCAGAGGGGAACAGGAGTAACCAGTTTAGTTTGAGGCCCAGAATGGGACCAGAGGTCCCTGGTCAAAGTGAGGCCCAGGTGTGGAATAGAGTATCCAGGTCCCAATGATGCCTGGGTGAGGACCAGAGTCACTAGGGCCATGCAGGCCCAGATTAGGAACAGAACCTCTAGGTCCTGGTGAGGCATAGAATAAGACCACAGTCAGCAGTATCAGGTGAGCCCCTTGTGGGAACCAGAGCCAGTCTATCCAGATGAGTCCCAGGTGATGTGAGGCCACGTGAGGAACAGATTCATCAGGTCGAATTGAGGCATAGCTGTGGACAAGAGTCACCTGGTCTGGGTGCGGCCTAGGTGGGGCAAGATTCAGCAGTTCTGAGTTAGGTCAAAGTGGGGAAGAAAGACCAGGAACAGGTGAGTCCAAACTGAGGACCAGAGTCTCCAGATCCAGGTGAGGTCCATGTTGGAAAGAGTCACCAGGTCCAGGAGAGGTCCAGGGGGACCAGAGTCACCAGGTCCAGCAGAGGTGCAGTTGGGGACCAGAGTCACCAGATCCACGTGAAGTCCAGGTGGGGACCAGAGTCACCAGATCCAGGTGAAGCCCAGGTGGGGACCAGAGTCACTAGGTCCAGAATAGGCCCAGGTGAGGACCAGAGATATAAATACACGTGAGACCCCGGTGGGGATCAGAGGCAACAGGTCCATGTGAGGCCGGCTTGGGGACCATGGTCAACAGGTCTACTTGAGGTCCAGGTGTGGAACACAGTAAGCAGATCCAGGTGAGTCCCCGGGTGGGACAAGTGTCACCACGTCCAGTTGAGGAACAGGTGGGGACAAGGTTCACCAGGATACAGGGGAGGCTCTTGAAAGAACCAGAGTCAACAGTTCGAGGTCTGGCATAGGTGGCAACCAGGGTCAGCAGGTCCAAGTCAGGCCAAAGTGGGGTTCACAGTCACTAGGGCACGATGACACCCAGAGGGGGACCAGAGTCACCTGGACAGGGGAGGTCCAGTTGTGGAACACAGTCACCGGGTCCATATTTTGCCCATTTGAGGACCATGGTCAAAAGGGCCATGTGAGGCCCAGATGGGGACCGGAGTCCCCAAATCCAGGTTAATCCCCAGGTGGGGACCAGAGTTACCAGATCCAGGGTAGTCTCAGGTGCAGACCAGAATCACCAGGTCCAGGTGAGGTGCAGGTGGCAACCACACTCACCAGGTCCCGGTGAGGCCCTGGTGGGGACCTGAGTCACGAGGTACATGAGAATCTAGAAACACTGCAGCCACCAGGTCCACATGATGTCTATGTGGGAACGAGAATCACCAGTTACAGGTGAGGACCAGGTGGGGATCCGAATCACCATGTCCAGGTGAGTCCCTGGTGGGAACCAGTGACACCAGGTCTAGATGTGGCCCAGGTGAAGACCAGAGTTAATAGTTCCGGCTGGGTCACTGTTAGTGAACAGTGTAACCATATCCTGATGCTACCCTGGTGGGTACCAGAGACACCAGGTCCTGGTGAGGGTCAGGAGGGACCAGAGACATGAGGTCCAGGTGAGGTTCCATTGGGAACCACAGTCACCAGGTCTGGTGAGGCCATGCTTAGGATCAGAGTCACCAGTTAGAGGTGAGTCCCGGGTGGAGCCAGAGTCACCTGGGACAGAAGAGGCCAAATTCAGGACCACAGTTACAAGGATCAGATCAGTCCCAGTAGGGAATAGAGTAACCATGTCCCGATGATGCCCAGGTATGGACCAGAGTCACCAGGTCCAGATGAGACCCAGATGGAGCATATTCACTAGTTCCCTTGAGGCCCAGTTGAGGACCAGAATGCCCAGGTCTAGTTGAGGCCTACAGGGGTACCAGATTCACCTGGTCTAGGGGACATCCAGATGGGGACCAGAGTCACCATGTTAGGCTGAGGCCCAGAGGGGATCCAGAGTCATCATGTCCAGGTGAGGCTCAGGTGTGGAACAGAGTATCCAGGTCATAATGGTCCACAGGTGAAGACCAGAGTCACCATCTGGGTGAGGACCACATAGCATCAGACTCACCAGTCCCAGGTGAGGCCAAGAAGGAGTCCACAGCAATCAGGTCCCGGTGGGGAACAAAGTCACCAGGACTGGGTGAGGCCCAGATGGGGACCAGATTCACCAGGTCCAGGTGATTCCCAGGTGGTGACCAGAGTTACCAGTTCCGGGTGAGGACCAGGTAAGGACAAGATTCACCAGTTCCAAGTGAGGCCCACGTGGGGACCTGTGTCACCGGTATGGGTGAGGCCCAGATGGCAACCCCACTCACCAGGTCCAGGGGAGGCCAACCTTCGGGCCATGCAGAGGAACCTTGTCCCGATAATGCCCAGGTAGGGACCAGAGTTACGAGTTGCAGGTGAGGCCCTAATGGGGACCGGAGTCACCAGGTAAATGTGAGTCTACAAGAACACCACAGTCACCAGGTCCAGGTGTGGTTCATGTGGGAACAAGAGTCACCAGGTCCAGGTGAGACCCAGGTGGGGACCACAGTCACCAGGTCCAGATTGAGGCCTAGGTGTGGGACCAGAGACATCAGGAGCAGTTGAGGCCAAAGTGTGGAGCAAAGTTATCATGTCCAGGTGAGGCCCAGGTGGGGAACAGAGTAACCATGTCCCATTGATACCAGGTGGGAAAAGAGTCACAAGGTACCTCGAGGCCTAAGTGAGGAGTAGATTCACCAGGTCCTGTTGAGGCCCAGTTGAGGACCAGTGTCCACAGCTCCGGTGAGTCTCAGAGGGGGACCAGAGTCACCCGGTTCTGGTGATATCCAGGTGGGGACCAGAGTCACAACGTCAGTGAGTCCCAGAGGGGCGAGAATCACTAGCTCCAGGTGAGGCCCGATGTGGAACTGAGAAACCAGGTCCCATGATGCTCATATCAGGACCTGAGTCACCAGGTCCAGGTGAGATCCCTGTGGGAACCAGTCACCTCGTCCAGGTGAAGCCCAGGTGGGACCACAGTCACCAGGTCCAGGTGAGGCCCAGGTATATAAGAGAGTATCGAGGTCCCAATGATGCCCAGGTAAGGACCAGAATCAACAGGTCCAGGAGAGGCCCAAATACGGATCAGAGTCATTGTGTTCCAGGTGAGGCCAGATGGAGACCACAGGAACCAGGTCCAGGAGAGCCCCATATGGGAACCAGAGCCACCAGATCCAGGTGAGGTCCAGGTGGGACCACAGTCACAAGGTCTAGGTTGAGGCGCAGGTGGACAGGATTCACCAAGTCA
>NW_023330102.1:0-25006 GCF_011100685.1 Canis lupus familiaris | reverse complement strand
AGAATCGAATTGAAAAGACTCGAATTGAAACGAATCGATTTGAAACGAAAAGAATCGAATCGAATCGAATCGAATTGAAAGAATCGAATTGAATAGAAAAAAATCGAATAGAAAAGAATCCAACCGAAAAGAAAAGAATCAAATTGAATCAGTCGATTAAATTCTAGTCGAATCGAATCAAAAAGAATGAAATCGAGTCGAATCGAATCGAAAAGAATCGAATCGAATCGAAAAGAATCGAATTGTATCTAATCAAAAAGAATCGAATCGTACCGACTCGAATCGAAAAGAATCCAATTGCATCATCGAATGGAAACTAATCGAATTGAATAGAATAGAAAAGAATCGATCGATCGAATCAAATCGAAAACAATCAAATTGAATTGATCGAAAAGAATCGAATTGAATCAAATCGAATCGAAATGAAAAGAATCGAATCGATTCAAATAGAAAAGAATCGAATCGAAAAGAATCAAATCGACACGAAAAGAATCGAATCGAATCAAATAGTATCAAATTGATTCGAAAACATTCGAATCGAAAAGAATCGAATTGAAATGAATCCGATCGAAATGAAAAGAATGTACTCGATTCGAATCCAAAAGAATCGAATCCAAAAGAATCGAATCGAATCCAAAAGAATCGAATTGAATTGAATCAAAAGAAATGAATTGAATTGAATCAAAAAGGAACTGATCGAATCAAATCGAAAAAACTCGAATAGAATCAAATCGAATCAAAAAGAATCGAATAGATTCGAATAAAAAAGAATCGAATTGAGGGATCCCTGGGTGGCGCAGCGGTTTAGCGCCTGCCTTTGGCCCAGGGCGCGATCCTGGAGACCCGGGATCGAATCCCACATCGGGCTCCCGGTGCATGGAGCCTGCTTCTCCCTCTGCATGTGTCTCTGCCTCTCTCACTCTCTCTGTGACTGTCATAAAAAAAAGAATCGAATTGAATCGCGTTGAAAAAAATCATAAAGAATCAATCGAAAGAATCGAATTCCATGTAACGAAAGATTCGAATTGAAAAGAATCGAATCGAAACAAAAGAATCGAATCGAATCGACATGAATCAAAAAGAATCGAATCAAAACGAATCCGAAAAGAAACAAATCAAGTAGAATCTAAAAGATTCGAATCGAATTCAAATCGAAAAATTCGAATAGAATTGAATCGAAAAGAATCAAAACGAATCGAACCGAAGAGAATCGATTCGAATCAAAATAAAAGTATCGTATCAAATCGAATCGAAAAGAATCATATCAAATAGAATCGAAAGAATGGAAATCAAATCTAAACAATCGAATCGAATCGAAAAGAATCGAATTGAACGGAATGGAATCGAAAAGAATACAATAGAATAGAATCGAAAGAAATCGAATAGAATCAAATCAAATCAAAAAGAATCGAATTGAATTGATCCTAACCAAAATAAGCGAAATGAATCGACTCGAACCGAAAAAAATCAAATCGAAAAGAATCTAATCTCAACGAAAATCATCCAAATGAATAGAATCGAAAAGAATCGAATTGAATCAAATCGAAAAGAATCGAATGGAATCCAATCGAAAAGAATCAAATTGATTCGACTCGAAACAAATTGAATCCAATCGAAAAGAATCTAATTGAACCGAATCGAAAAGAATCGAATTCAATCAAAACGAATCGATTCGAATGGAATAGAAAAGAATAGAATCGAATCGAAAAGAATCAAATCGAATCGAAAAGAATCGAATCGAAAAGAATTGAATCGAATCGAAAAGAAGCGAATCGAACCGAATCAAAAACAATCGAATCGAATCAAATACAAAGAATCGCTTTGAATAGCATAGAATTGAAAAGAATCGAATCAATCGAATTGAAAACAATCGAATCGAAAAGAATCGAATCAAAAAAGTCGAATCGAAACGAAAACAATCGAATCGAATCGAATCTAAAAGAATCGTATTGAATTGCATCGAGTCGAAAAGACTCGAATCAAAAAGACTCGAATCGAATTGAATCAAATCGAAAAGAATCTAATAGAAACCACTCGAACAGAATCAAATCGAAATGATTCAAAATGAATCGAATAGAATAGAATCGAAAAAATTCGAATAGAATCGAAACGAATCGAAACGAATTGAATCGAAGAGAATCGATTAGAATCGAAATGAAAAGAATCGTATTGAATCGAATCGAAAAGAATCAAATCAAATCGAATCGAAAGAATTGAATCAAATCGAAAAGAATCCAATCGAATCGAAAAGAATCGAATCAAATTTAATGGAATCGAAAAGAATCGAATTGAATCGAAAAGAATCGAAATGAAACAAATCAGATCAAATGGAAAAGCATCAAATCGAATTGAAAACAATCGAATCGAATCGAAATGAATCGAATCAAAAAGACTCGAATCGAAAAGAATAGAATTGAAAAGAATCGAATCGAATTCAAAAGACTCGAATCGAATTAAAAATATCAAATCGAATCGAATCGCAAAGATTCGAATTGAAAAGACTCGAATTGAAACGAATCGATTTGAAACGAAAAGAATCGAATCGATTCGAATTGAAAGAATCGAATTGAATAGAAAAAAATCGAATAGAAAAGAATCGAACCGAAAAGAAAAGAATCAAATTGAATCAGTCGATTAAATTCTAGTCGAATCGAATCAAAAAGAATGAAATCGAGTCGAATCGAATCGAAAAGAATCGAATTGTATCTAATCAAAAAGAATCGAAGCGTATCGACTCGAATCGAAAAGAATCCAATTGCATCACCGAATGGAAACTAATCGAATTGAATAGAATAGAAAAGAATTGAATCGAATCAAATCGAAAACAATCAAATTGAATTGATCGAAAAGAATCGAATTGAATCAAATCGAATCGAAATGAAAAGAATCGAATCGATTCAAATAGAAAAGAATCGAATCGAAAAGAATCAAATCGACACGAAAAGAATTGAATCGAATCAAAAAGTATCGAATTGATTCGAAAACATTCGAATCGAAAAGAATCGAATTGAAATGAATCCGATCGAAATGAAAAGAATCTACTCGATTCGAATCCAAAAGAATCGAATCCAAAAGAATCGAATCCAAAAGAATCGAATTGAATTGAATCAAAAGAAATGAATTGAATTGAATCAAAAAGGAACTAATCGAATCAAATCGAAAAAAATCGAATAGAATCAAATCGAATCAAAAAGAATCGAATAGCTTCGAATAAAAAAGAATCGAATTGAGGGATGCCTGGGTGGCGCAGCGGTTTAGCGCCTGCCTTTGGCCCAGGGCGCGATCCTGGAGACCCGGGATCGAATCCCACATCGGGCTCCTGGTGCATGGAGCCTGCTTCTCCCTCTGCATGTGTCTCTGCCTCTCTGTCTCTCTCTGTGACTATCTAAAAAAAAAGAATCGAATTAAATCGAGTTGAAAAAAATCATAAAGAATCAAATCGAAAAGAATCGAATTCCATGTAACGAAAAGATTCGAATTGAAAAGAATCGAATCGAAACAAAAGAATCGAATCGAATCGACATGAATCAAAAAGAATCGAATCAAAACGAATCGAAAAGAAACAAATCAAGTAGAATCTAAAAGAATCGAATCGAATCAAATCGAAAAAATTCGAATAGAATTGAATCGAAAAGAATCAAAACGAATCGAACCGAAGAGAATCGATTCGAATCAAAATAAAAAGTATCGTATCAAATCGAATCGAAAAGAATCATATCAAATAGAATCGAAAGAATGGAATAAAATCTAAAACAATCGAATCGAATCGAAAAGAATCGGATTGAATGGAATCGAATCGAAAAGAATACAATAGAATAGAATCGAAAGAAATCGAATAGAATCAAATCAAATCAAAAAGAATCGAATTGAATTGATCCTAACCAAAATAAGCGAAATGAATCGACTCGAACCGAAAAAAATCAAATCGAAAAGAATCTAATCTCAACGAAAATCATCCAAATGAATAGAAACGAATTGAATCAAATCGAAAAGAATCGAATGGAATCCAATCGAAAAGAATCAAATTGATTCGAATCGAAACAAATTGAATCCAATCGAAAAGAATCTAATTGAATCGAATCGAAAAGAATCGAATTCAATCAAAACGAATCGATTCGAATGGAATAGAAAAGAATAGAATAGAATAGAATCGAAAAGAATCAAATCAAATCGAAAAGAATCGAATCGAAAAGAATTGAATCGAATCGAAAAGAAACGAATCGAATCGAACCGAATCAAAAAGAAAACAATCGAATCGAATCAAATACAAAAGAATCGCTTTGAATAGCATAGAATTGAAAAGAATCGAATCAATCGAATTGAAAACAATCGAATCGAAAAGAATCGAATCAAAAAAAGTCGAATCGAAACGAAAACAATCGAATCGAATCGAATCTAAAAGAATCGTATTGAATTGCATCGAGTCGAAAA
Source organism: Canis lupus familiaris (assembly GCF_011100685.1). Lineage (NCBI taxonomy): Eukaryota > Metazoa > Chordata > Mammalia > Carnivora > Canidae > Canis > Canis lupus. Next base: position 20,575 of record NW_023330102.1, on the reverse strand, counting down.
GACTCGAATCAAAAAGACTCGAATCGAATTGAATCAAATCGAAAAGAATCTAATAGAAACCACTCGAACAGAATCAAATCGAAATGATTCAAAATGAATCGAATAGAATAGAATCGGGGATCCCTTGTTGGCACAGCGGTTTGGCGCGTGCCTTTGGCCCGGGGCGTGATCCTGGAGACCCGGGATCGAATCCCACATCGGGCTCCCCGTGCATGGAGCCTGCTTCTCCTTAAAAAAAAAAAAAAAGAAAGAAAAAAAGAATAGAATAGAATCGAAAAAAATCGAATAGAATCGAAACGAATCGAAACGAAATGAATCGAAGAGAATCGATTAGAATCGAAATGAAAAGAATCGTATTGAATCGAATCGAAAAGAATCAAATCAAATCGAATCGAGAGAATTGAATCAAATCGAAAAGAATCCAATCGAATCGAAAAGAATCGAACTGAATGGAATCAAATCGAAAAGAATCTAATCGAATCGAAAAGAATCGATCAAATTTAATGGAATCGAAAAGAATCGAATTGAATCGAAAAGAATCGAAATGAAACAAATCAGATCAAATGGAAAAGCATCAAATCGAATTGACAAGAATCGAATCGAATCGAAATGAATCGAATCGAATTAAAAATATCAAATCGAATCGAATCGAAAAGAATCGAATTGAAAAGACTCGAATTGAAACGAATCGATTTGAAACGAAAAGAATCGAATCGAATCGAATCGAATTGAAAGAATCGAATTGAATAGAAAAAAATCGAATAGAAAAGAATCCAACCGAAAAGAAAAGAATCAAATTGAATCAGTCGATTAAATTCTAGTCGAATCGAATCAAAAAGAATGAAATCGAGTCGAATCGAATCGAAAAGAATCGAATCGAATCGAAAAGAATCGAATTGTATCTAATCAAAAAGAATCGAATCGTACCGACTCGAATCGAAAAGAATCCAATTGCATCATCGAATGGAAACTAATCGAATTGAATAGAATAGAAAAGAATCGAATCGAATCAAATCGAAAACAATCAAATTGAATTGATCGAAAAGAATCGAATTGAATCAAATCGAATCGAAATGAAAAGAATCGAATCGATTCAAATAGAAAAGAATCGAATCGAAAAGAATCAAATCGACACGAAAAGAATCGAATCGAATCAAATAGTATCAAATTGATTCGAAAACATTCGAATCGAAAAGAATCGAATTGAAATGAATCCGATCGAAATGAAAAGAATGTACTCGATTCGAATCCAAAAGAATCGAATCCAAAAGAATCGAATCGAATCCAAAAGAATCGAATTGAATTGAATCAAAAGAAATGAATTGAATTGAATCAAAAAGGAACTGATCGAATCAAATCGAAAAAACTCGAATAGAATCAAATCGAATCAAAAAGAATCGAATAGATTCGAATAAAAAAAGAATCGAATTGAGGGATCCCTGGGTGGCGCAGCGGTTTAGCGCCTGCCTTTGGCCCAGGGCGCGATCCTGGAGACCCGGGATCGAATCCCACATCGGGCTCCCGGTGCATGGAGCCTGCTTCTCCCTCTGCATGTGTCTCTGCCTCTCTCACTCTCTCTGTGACTGTCATAAAAAAAAGAATCGAATTGAATCGCGTTGAAAAAAATCATAAAGAATCAAATCGAAAAGAATCGAATTCCATGTAACGAAAAGATTCGAATTGAAAAGAATCGAATCGAAACAAAAGAATCGAATCGAATCGACATGAATCAAAAAGAATCGAATCAAAACGAATCGAAAAGAAACAAATCAAGTAGAATCTAAAAGATTCGAATCGAATCAAATCGAAAAAATTCGAATAGAATTGAATCGAAAAGAATCAAAACGAATCGAACCGAAGAGAATCGATTCGAATCAAAATAAAAAGTATCGTATCAAATCGAATCGAAAAGAATCATATCAAATAGAATCGAAAGAATGGAATCAAATCTAAAACAATCGAATCGAATCGAAAAGAATCGAATTGAACGGAATGGAATCGAAAAGAATACAATAGAATAGAATCGAAAGAAATCGAATAGAATCAAATCAAATCAAAAAGAATCGAATTGAATTGATCCTAACCAAAATAAGCGAAATGAATCGACTCGAACCGAAAAAAATCAAATCGAAAAGAATCTAATCTCAACGAAAATCATCCAAATGAATAGAATCGAAAAGAATCGAATTGAATCAAATCGAAAAGAATCGAATGGAATCCAATCGAAAAGAATCAAATTGATTCGACTCGAAACAAATTGAATCCAATCGAAAAGAATCTAATTGAATCCGAATCGAAAAGAATCGAATTCAATCAAAACGAATCGATTCGAATGGAATAGAAAAGAATAGAATCGAATCGAAAAGAATCAAATCGAATCGAAAAGAATCGAATCGAAAAGAATTGAATCGAATCGAAAAGAAGCGAATCGAACCGAATCAAAAACAATCGAATCGAATCAAATACAAAAGAATCGCTTTGAATAGCATAGAATTGAAAAGAATCGAATCAATCGAATTGAAAACAATCGAATCGAAAAGAATCGAATCAAAAAAAGTCGAATCGAAACGAAAACAATCGAATCGAATCGAATCTAAAAGAATCGTATTGAATTGCATCGAGTCGAAAAGACTCGAATCAAAAAGACTCGAATCGAATTGAATCAAATCGAAAAGAATCTAATAGAAACCACTCGAACAGAATCAAATCGAAATGATTCAAAATGAATCGAATAGAATAGAATCGAAAAAATTCGAATAGAATCGAAACGAATCGAAACGAATTGAATCGAAGAGAATCGATTAGAATCGAAATGAAAAGAATCGTATTGAATCGAATCGAAAAGAATCAAATCAAATCGAATCGAAAGAATTGAATCAAATCGAAAAGAATCCAATCGAATCGAAAAGAATCGAATCAAATTTAATGGAATCGAAAAGAATCGAATTGAATCGAAAAGAATCGAAATGAAACAAATCAGATCAAATGGAAAAGCATCAAATCGAATTGAAAACAATCGAATCGAATCGAAATGAATCGAATCAAAAAGACTCGAATCGAAAAGAATAGAATTGAAAAGAATCGAATCGAATTCAAAAGACTCGAATCGAATTAAAAATATCAAATCGAATCGAATCGCAAAGATTCGAATTGAAAAGACTCGAATTGAAACGAATCGATTTGAAACGAAAAGAATCGAATCGATTCGAATTGAAAGAATCGAATTGAATAGAAAAAAATCGAATAGAAAAGAATCGAACCGAAAAGAAAAGAATCAAATTGAATCAGTCGATTAAATTCTAGTCGAATCGAATCAAAAAGAATGAAATCGAGTCGAATCGAATCGAAAAGAATCGAATTGTATCTAATCAAAAAGAATCGAAGCGTATCGACTCGAATCGAAAAGAATCCAATTGCATCACCGAATGGAAACTAATCGAATTGAATAGAATAGAAAAGAATTGAATCGAATCAAATCGAAAACAATCAAATTGAATTGATCGAAAAGAATCGAATTGAATCAAATCGAATCGAAATGAAAAGAATCGAATCGATTCAAATAGAAAAGAATCGAATCGAAAAGAATCAAATCGACACGAAAAGAATTGAATCGAATCAAAAAGTATCGAATTGATTCGAAAACATTCGAATCGAAAAGAATCGAATTGAAATGAATCCGATCGAAATGAAAAGAATCTACTCGATTCGAATCCAAAAGAATCGAATCCAAAAGAATCGAATCCAAAAGAATCGAATTGAATTGAATCAAAGAAATGAATTGAATTGAATCAAAAAGGAACTAATCGAATCAAATCGAAAAAAATCGAATAGAATCAAATCGAATCAAAAAGAATCGAATAGCTTCGAATAAAAAAGAATCGAATTGAGGGATGCCTGGGTGGCGCAGCGGTTTAGCGCCTGCCTTTGGCCCAGGGCGCGATCCTGGAGACCCGGGATCGAATCCCACATCGGGCTCCTGGTGCATGGAGCCTGCTTCTCCCTCTGCATGTGTCTCTGCCTCTCTGTCTCTCTCTGTGACTATCTAAAAAAAAAGAATCGAATTAAATCGAGTTGAAAAAAATCATAAAGAATCAAATCGAAAAGAATCGAATTCCATGTAACGAAAAGATTCGAATTGAAAAGAATCGAATCGAAACAAAAGAATCGAATCGAATCGACATGAATCAAAAAGAATCGAATCAAAACGAATCGAAAAGAAACAAATCAAGTAGAATCTAAAAGAATCGAATCGAATCAAATCGAAAAAATTCGAATAGAATTGAATCGAAAAGAATCAAAACGAATCGAACCGAAGAGAATCGATTCGAATCAAAATAAAAAGTATCGTATCAAATCGAATCGAAAAGAATCATATCAAATAGAATCGAAAGAATGGAATAAAATCTAAAACAATCGAATCGAATCGAAAAGAATCGGATTGAATGGAATCGAATCGAAAAGAATACAATAGAATAGAATCGAAAGAAATCGAATAGAATCAAATCAAATCAAAAAGAATCGAATTGAATTGATCCTAACCAAAATAAGCGAAATGAATCGACTCGAACCGAAAAAAATCAAATCGAAAAGAATCTAATCTCAACGAAAATCATCCAAATGAATAGAAACGAATTGAATCAAATCGAAAAGAATCGAATGGAATCCAATCGAAAAGAATCAAATTGATTCGAATCGAAACAAATTGAATCCAATCGAAAAGAATCTAATTGAATCGAATCGAAAAGAATCGAATTCAATCAAAACGAATCGATTCGAATGGAATAGAAAAGAATAGAATAGAATAGAATCGAAAAGAATCAAATCAAATCGAAAAGAATCGAATCGAAAAGAATTGAATCGAATCGAAAAGAAACGAATCGAATCGAACCGAATCAAAAAGAAAACAATCGAATCGAATCAAATACAAAAGAATCGCTTTGAATAGCATAGAATTGAAAAGAATCGAATCAATCGAATTGAAAACAATCGAATCGAAAAGAATCGAATCAAAAAAAGTCGAATCGAAACGAAAACAATCGAATCGAATCGAATCTAAAAGAATCGTATTGAATTGCATCGAGTCGAAAAGACTCGAATCAAAAAGACTCGAATCGAATTGAATCAAATCGAAAAGAATCTAATAGAAACCACTCGAACAGAATCAAATCGAAATGATTCAAAATGAATCGAATAGAATAGAATCGGGGATCCCTTGTTGGCACAGCGGTTTGGCGCGTGCCTTTGGCCCGGGGCGTGATCCTGGAGACCCGGGATCGAATCCCACATCGGGCTCCCCGTGCATGGAGCCTGCTTCTCCTTAAAAAAAAAAAAAAAGAAAGAAAAAAAGAATAGAATAGAATCGAAAAAAATCGAATAGAATCGAAACGAATCGAAACGAAATGAATCGAAGAGAATCGATTAGAATCGAAATGAAAAGAATCGTATTGAATCGAATCGAAAAGAATCAAATCAAATCGAATCGAGAGAATTGAATCAAATCGAAAAGAATCCAATCGAATCGAAAAGAATCGAACTGAATGGAATCAAATCGAAAAGAATCTAATCGAATCGAAAAGAATCGATCAAATTTAATGGAATCGAAAAGAATCGAATTGAATCGAAAAGAATCGAAATGAAACAAATCAGATCAAATGGAAAAGCATCAAATCGAATTGACAAGAATCGAATCGAATCGAAATGAATCGAATCGAATTAAAAATATCAAATCGAATCGAATCGAAAAGAATCGAATTGAAAAGACTCGAATTGAAACGAATCGATTTGAAACGAAAAGAATCGAATCGAATCGAATCGAATTGAAAGAATCGAATTGAATAGAAAAAAATCGAATAGAAAAGAATCCAACCGAAAAGAAAAGAATCAAATTGAATCAGTCGATTAAATTCTAGTCGAATCGAATCAAAAAGAATGAAATCGAGTCGAATCGAATCGAAAAGAATCGAATCGAATCGAAAAGAATCGAATTGTATCTAATCAAAAAGAATCGAATCGTACCGACTCGAATCGAAAAGAATCCAATTGCATCATCGAATGGAAACTAATCGAATTGAATAGAATAGAAAAGAATCGAATCGAATCAAATCGAAAACAATCAAATTGAATTGATCGAAAAGAATCGAATTGAATCAAATCGAATCGAAATGAAAAGAATCGAATCGATTCAAATAGAAAAGAATCGAATCGAAAAGAATCAAATCGACACGAAAAGAATCGAATCGAATCAAATAGTATCGAATTGATTCGAAAACATTCGAATCGAAAAGAATCGAATTGAAATGAATCCGATCGAAATGAAAAGAATGTACTCGATTCGAATCCAAAAGAATCGAATCCAAAAGAATCGAATCGAATCCAAAAGAATCGAATTGAATTGAATCAAAAGAAATGAATTGAATTGAATCAAAAAGGAACTGATCGAATCAAATCGAAAAAACTCGAATAGAATCAAATCGAATCAAAAAGAATCGAATAGATTCGAATAAAAAAGAATCGAATTGAGGGATCCCTGGGTGGCGCAGCGGTTTAGCGCCTGCCTTTGGCCCAGGGCGCGATCCTGGAGACCCGGGATCGAATCCCACATCGGGCTCCCGGTGCATGGAGCCTGCTTCTCCCTCTGCATGTGTCTCTGCCTCTCTCACTCTCTCTGTGACTGTCATAAAAAAAAGAATCGAATTGAATCGCGTTGAAAAAAATCATAAAGAATCAAATCGAAAAGAATCGAATTCCATGTAACGAAAAGATTCGAATTGAAAGAATCGAATCGAAACAAAAGAATCGAATCGAATCGACATGAATCAAAAAGAATCGAATCAAAACGAATCGAAAAGAAACAAATCAAGTAGAATCTAAAAGATTCGAATCGAATCAAATCGAAAAAATTCGAATAGAATTGAATCGAAAAGAATCAAAACGAATCGAACCGAAGAGAATCGATTCGAATCAAAATAAAAAGTATCGTATCAAATCGAATCGAAAAGAATCATATCAAATAGAATCGAAAGAATGGAATCAAATCTAAAACAATCGAATCGAATCGAAAAGAATCGAATTGAACGGAATGGAATCGAAAAGAATACAATAGAATAGAATCGAAAGAAATCGAATAGAATCAAATCAAATCAAAAAGAATCGAATTGAATTGATCCTAACCAAAATAAGCGAAATGAATCGACTCGAACCGAAAAAAATCAAATCGAAAAGAATCTAATCTCAACGAAAATCATCCAAATGAATAGAATCGAAAAGAATCGAATTGAATCAAATCGAAAAGAATCGAATGGAATCCAATCGAAAAGAATCAAATTGATTCGACTCGAAACAAATTGAATCCAATCGAAAAGAATCTAATTGAATCCGAATCGAAAAGAATCGAATTCAATCAAAACGAATCGATTCGAATGGAATAGAAAAGAATAGAATCGAATCGAAAAGAATCAAATCGAATCGAAAAGAATCGAATCGAAAAGAATTGAATCGAATCGAAAAGAAGCGAATCGAACCGAATCAAAAACAATCGAATCGAATCAAATACAAAAGAATCGCTTTGAATAGCATAGAATTGAAAAGAATCGAATCAATCGAATTGAAAACAATCGAATCGAAAAGAATCGAATCAAAAAAAGTCGAATCGAAACGAAAACAATCGAATCGAATCGAATCTAAAAGAATCGTATTGAATTGCATCGAGTCGAAAAGACTCGAATCAAAAAGACTCGAATCGAATTGAATCAAATCGAAAAGAATCTAATAGAAACCACTCGAACAGAATCAAATCGAAATGATTCAAAATGAATCGAATAGAATAGAATCGAAAAAATTCGAATAGAATCGAAACGAATCGAAACGAATTGAATCGAAGAGAATCGATTAGAATCGAAATGAAAAGAATCGTATTGAATCGAATCGAAAAGAATCAAATCAAATCGAATCGAAAGAATTGAATCAAATCGAAAAGAATCCAATCGAATCGAAAAGAATCGAATCAAATTTAATGGAATCGAAAAGAATCGAATTGAATCGAAAAGAATCGAAATGAAACAAATCAGATCAAATGGAAAAGCATCAAATCGAATTGAAAACAATCGAATCGAATCGAAATGAATCGAATCAAAAAGACTCGAATCGAAAAGAATAGAATTGAAAAGAATCGAATCGAATTCAAAAGACTCGAATCGAATTAAAAATATCAAATCGAATCGAATCGCAAAGATTCGAATTGAAAAGACTCGAATTGAAACGAATCGATTTGAAACGAAAAGAATCGAATCGATTCGAATTGAAAGAATCGAATTGAATAGAAAAAAATCGAATAGAAAAGAATCGAACCGAAAAGAAAAGAATCAAATTGAATCAGTCGATTAAATTCTAGTCGAATCGAATCAAAAAGAATGAAATCGAGTCGAATCGAATCGAAAAGAATCGAATTGTATCTAATCAAAAAGAATCGAAGCGTATCGACTCGAATCGAAAAGAATCCAATTGCATCACCGAATGGAAACTAATCGAATTGAATAGAATAGAAAAGAATTGAATCGAATCAAATCGAAAACAATCAAATTGAATTGATCGAAAAGAATCGAATTGAATCAAATCGAATCGAAATGAAAAGAATCGAATCGATTCAAATAGAAAAGAATCGAATCGAAAAGAATCAAATCGACACGAAAAGAATTGAATCGAATCAAAAAGTATCGAATTGATTCGAAAACATTCGAATCGAAAAGAATCGAATTGAAATGAATCCGATCGAAATGAAAAGAATCTACTCGATTCGAATCCAAAAGAATCGAATCCAAAAGAATCGAATCCAAAAGAATCGAATTGAATTGAATCCAAAGAAATGAATTGAATTGAATCAAAAAGGAACTAATCGAATCAAATCGAAAAAAATCGAATAGAATCAAATCGAATCAAAAAGAATCGAATAGCTTCGAATAAAAAAGAATCGAATTGAGGGATGCCTGGGTGGCGCAGCGGTTTAGCGCCTGCCTTTGGCCCAGGGCGCGATCCTGGAGACCCGGGATCGAATCCCACATCGGGCTCCTGGTGCATGGAGCCTGCTTCTCCCTCTGCATGTGTCTCTGCCTCTCTGTCTCTCTCTGTGACTATCTAAAAAAAAAGAATCGAATTAAATCGAGTTGAAAAAAATCATAAAGAATCAAATCGAAAAGAATCGAATTCCATGTAACGAAAAGATTCGAATTGAAAAGAATCGAATCGAAACAAAAGAATCGAATCGAATCGACATGAATCAAAAAGAATCGAATCAAAACGAATCGAAAAGAAACAAATCAAGTAGAATCTAAAAGAATCGAATCGAATCAAATCGAAAAAATTCGAATAGAATTGAATCGAAAAGAATCAAAACGAATCGAACCGAAGAGAATCGATTCGAATCAAAATAAAAAGTATCGTATCAAATCGAATCGAAAAGAATCATATCAAATAGAATCGAAAGAATGGAATAAAATCTAAAACAATCGAATCGAATCGAAAAGAATCGGATTGAATGGAATCGAATCGAAAAGAATACAATAGAATAGAATCGAAAGAAATCGAATAGAATCAAATCAAATCAAAAAGAATCGAATTGAATTGATCCTAACCAAAATAAGCGAAATGAATCGACTCGAACCGAAAAAAATCAAATCGAAAAGAATCTAATCTCAACGAAAATCATCCAAATGAATAGAAACGAATTGAATCAAATCGAAAAGAATCGAATGGAATCCAATCGAAAAGAATCAAATTGATTCGAATCGAAACAAATTGAATCCAATCGAAAAGAATCTAATTGAATCGAATCGAAAAGAATCGAATTCAATCAAAACGAATCGATTCGAATGGAATAGAAAAGAATAGAATAGAATAGAATCGAAAAGAATCAAATCAAATCGAAAAGAATCGAATCGAAAAGAATTGAATCGAATCGAAAAGAAACGAATCGAATCGAACCGAATCAAAAAGAAAACAATCGAATCGAATCAAATACAAAAGAATCGCTTTGAATAGCATAGAATTGAAAAGAATCGAATCAATCGAATTGAAAACAATCGAATCGAAAAGAATCGAATCAAAAAAAGTCGAATCGAAACGAAAACAATCGAATCGAATCGAATCTAAAAGAATCGTATTGAATTGCATCGAGTCGAAAAGACTCGAATCAAAAAGACTCGAATCGAATTGAATCAAATCGAAAAGAATCTAATAGAAACCACTCGAACAGAATCAAATCGAAATGATTCAAAATGAATCGAATAGAATAGAATCGGGGATCCCTTGTTGGCACAGCGGTTTGGCGCGTGCCTTTGGCCCGGGGCGTGATCCTGGAGACCCGGGATCGAATCCCACATCGGGCTCCCCGTGCATGGAGCCTGCTTCTCCTTAAAAAAAAAAAAAAGAAAGAAAAAAAGAATAGAATAGAATCGAAAAAAATCGAATAGAATCGAAACGAATCGAAACGAAATGAATCGAAGAGAATCGATTAGAATCGAAATGAAAAGAATCGTATTGAATCGAATCGAAAAGAATCAAATCAAATCGAATCGAGAGAATTGAATCAAATCGAAAAGAATCCAATCGAATCGAAAAGAATCGAACTGAATGGAATCAAATCGAAAAGAATCTAATCGAATCGAAAAGAATCGATCAAATTTAATGGAATCGAAAAGAATCGAATTGAATCGAAAAGAATCGAAATGAAACAAATCAGATCAAATGGAAAAGCATCAAATCGAATTGACAAGAATCGAATCGAATCGAAATGAATCGAATCGAATTAAAAATATCAAATCGAATCGAATCGAAAAGAATCGAATTGAAAAGACTCGAATTGAAACGAATCGATTTGAAACGAAAAGAATCGAATCGAATCGAATCGAATTGAAAGAATCGAATTGAATAGAAAAAAAATCGAATAGAAAAGAATCCAACCGAAAAGAAAAGAATCAAATTGAATCAGTCGATTAAATTCTAGTCGAATCGAATCAAAAAGAATGAAATCGAGTCGAATCGAATCGAAAAGAATCGAATCGAATCGAAAAGAATCGAATTGTATCTAATCAAAAAGAATCGAATCGTACCGACTCGAATCGAAAAGAATCCAATTGCATCATCGAATGGAAACTAATCGAATTGAATAGAATAGAAAAGAATCGAATCGAATCAAATCGAAAACAATCAAATTGAATTGATCGAAAAGAATCGAATTGAATCAAATCGAATCGAAATGAAAAGAATCGAATCGATTCAAATAGAAAAGAATCGAATCGAAAAGAATCAAATCGACACGAAAAGAATCGAATCGAATCAAATAGTATCAAATTGATTCGAAAACATTCGAATCGAAAAGAATCGAATTGAAATGAATCCGATCGAAATGAAAAGAATGTACTCGATTCGAATCCAAAAGAATCGAATCCAAAAGAATCGAATCGAATCCAAAAGAATCGAATTGAATTGAATCAAAAGAAATGAATTGAATTGAATCAAAAAGGAACTGATCGAATCAAATCGAAAAAACTCGAATAGAATCAAATCGAATCAAAAAGAATCGAATAGATTCGAATAAAAAAGAATCGAATTGAGGGATCCCTGGGTGGCGCAGCGGTTTAGCGCCTGCCTTTGGCCCAGGGCGCGATCCTGGAGACCCGGGATCGAATCCCACATCGGGCTCCCGGTGCATGGAGCCTGCTTCTCCCTCTGCATGTGTCTCTGCCTCTCTCACTCTCTCTGTGACTGTCATAAAAAAAAGAATCGAATTGAATCGCGTTGAAAAAAATCATAAAGAATCAAATCGAAAAGAATCGAATTCCATGTAACGAAAAGATTCGAATTGAAAAGAATCGAATCGAAACAAAAGAATCGAATCGAATCGACATGAATCAAAAAGAATCGAATCAAAACGAATCGAAAAGAAACAAATCAAGTAGAATCTAAAAGATTCGAATCGAATCAAATCGAAAAAATTCGAATAGAATTGAATCGAAAAGAATCAAAACGAATCGAACCGAAGAGAATCGATTCGAATCAAAATAAAAAGTATCGTATCAAATCGAATCGAAAAGAATCATATCAAATAGAATCGAAAGAATGGAATCAAATCTAAAACAATCGAATCGAATCGAAAAGAATCGAATTGAACGGAATGGAATCGAAAAGAATACAATAGAATAGAATCGAAAGAAATCGAATAGAATCAAATCAAATCAAAAAGAATCGAATTGAATTGATCCTAACCAAAATAAGCGAAATGAATCGACTCGAACCGAAAAAAATCAAATCGAAAAGAATCTAATCTCAACGAAAATCATCCAAATGAATAGAATCGAAAAGAATCGAATTGAATCAAATCGAAAAGAATCGAATGGAATCCAATCGAAAAGAATCAAATTGATTCGACTCGAAACAAATTGAATCCAATCGAAAAGAATCTAATTGAACCGAATCGAAAAGAATCGAATTCAATCAAAACGAATCGATTCGAATGGAATAGAAAAGAATAGAATCGAATCGAAAAGAATCAAATCGAATCGAAAAGAATCGAATCGAAAAGAATTGAATCGAATCGAAAAGAAGCGAATCGAACCGAATCAAAAACAATCGAATCGAATCAAATACAAAAGAATCGCTTTGAATAGCATAGAATTGAAAAGAATCGAATCAATCGAATTGAAAACAATCGAATCGAAAAGAATCGAATCAAAAAAAGTCGAATCGAAACGAAAACAATCGAATCGAATCGAATCTAAAAGAATCGTATTGAATTGCATCGAGTCGAAAAGACTCGAATCAAAAAGACTCGAATCGAATTGAATCAAATCGAAAAGAATCTAATAGAAACCACTCGAACAGAATCAAATCGAAATGATTCAAAATGAATCGAATAGAATAGAATCGAAAAAATTCGAATAGAATCGAAACGAATCGAAACGAATTGAATCGAAGAGAATCGATTAGAATCGAAATGAAAAGAATCGTATTGAATCGAATCGAAAAGAATCAAATCAAATCGAATCGAAAGAATTGAATCAAATCGAAAAGAATCCAATCGAATCGAAAGAATCGAATCAAATTTAATGGAATCGAAAAGAATCGAATTGAATCGAAAAGAATCGAAATGAAACAAATCAGATCAAATGGAAAAGCATCAAATCGAATTGAAAACAATCGAATCGAATCGAAATGAATCGAATCAAAAAGACTCGAATCGAAAAGAATAGAATTGAAAAGAATCGAATCGAATTCAAAAGACTCGAATCGAATTAAAAATATCAAATCGAATCGAATCGCAAAGATTCGAATTGAAAAGACTCGAATTGAAACGAATCGATTTGAAACGAAAAGAATCGAATCGATTCGAATTGAAAGAATCGAATTGAATAGAAAAAAATCGAATAGAAAAGAATCGAACCGAAAAGAAAAGAATCAAATTGAATCAGTCGATTAATTCTAGTCGAATCGAATCAAAAAGAATGAAATCGAGTCGAATCGAATCGAAAAGAATCGAATTGTATCTAATCAAAAAGAATCGAAGCGTATCGACTCGAATCGAAAAGAATCCAATTGCATCACCGAATGGAACTAATCGAATTGAATAGAATAGAAAAGAATTGAATCGAATCAAATCGAAAACAATCAAATTGAATTGATCGAAAAGAATCGAATTGAATCAAATCGAATCGAAATGAAAAGAATCGAATCGATTCAAATAGAAAAGAATCGAATCGAAAAGAATCAAATCGACACGAAAAGAATTGAATCGAATCAAAAAGTATCGAATTGATTCGAAAACATTCGAATCGAAAAGAATCGAATTGAAATGAATCCGATCGAAATGAAAAGAATCTACTCGATTCGAATCCAAAAGAATCGAATCCAAAAGAATCGAATCCAAAAGAATCGAATTGAATTGAATCAAAAGAAATGAATTGAATTGAATCAAAAAAGGAACTAATCGAATCAAATCGAAAAAAATCGAATAGAATCAAATCGAATCAAAAAGAATCGAATAGCTTCGAATAAAAAAGAATCGAATTGAGGGATGCCTGGGTGGCGCAGCGGTTTTAGCGCCTGCCTTTGGCCCAGGGCGCGATCCTGGAGACCCGGGATCGAATCCCACATCGGGCTCCTGGTGCATGGAGCCTGCTTCTCCCTCTGCATGTGTCTCTGCCTCTCTGTCTCTCTCTGTGACTATCTAAAAAAAAGAATCGAATTAAATCGAGTTGAAAAAAATCATAAAGAATCAATCGAAAAGAATCGAATTCCATGTAACGAAAAGATTCGAATTGAAAAGAATCGAATCGAAACAAAAGAATCGAATCGAATCGACATGAATCAAAAAGAATCGAATCAAAACGAATCGAAAAGAAACAAATCAAGTAGAATCTAAAAGAATCGAATCGAATCAAATCGAAAAAATTCGAATAGATTGAATCGAAAAGAATCAAAACGAATCGAACCGAAGAGAATCGATTCGAATCAAAATAAAAAGTATCGTATCAAATCGAATCGAAAAGAATCATATCAAATAGAATCGAAAGAATGGAAATAAAATCTAAAACAATCGAATCGAATCGAAAAGAATCGGATTGAATGGAATCGAATCGAAAAGAATACAATAGAATAGAATCGAAAGAAATCGAATAGAATCAAATCAAATCAAAAAGAATCGAATTGAATTGATCCTAACCAAAATAAGCGAAATGAATCGACTCGAACCGAAAAAAATCAAATCGAAAAGAATCTAATCTCAACGAAAATCATCCAAATGAATAGAAACGAATTGAATCAAATCGAAAAGAATCGAATGGAATCCAATCGAAAAGAATCAAATTGATTCGAATCGAAACAAATTGAATCCAATCGAAAAGAATCTAATTGAATCGAATCGAAAAGAATCGAATTCAATCAAAACGAATCGATTCGAATGGAATAGAAAAGAATAGAATAGAATAGAATCGAAAAGAATCAAATCAAATCGAAAAGAATCGAATCGAAAAGAATTGAATCGAATCGAAAAGAAACGAATCGAATCGAACCGAATCAAAAGAAAACAATCGAATCGAATCAAATACAAAAGAATCGCTTTGAATAGCATAGAATTGAAAAGAATCGAATCAATCGAATTGAAAACAATCGAATCGAAAAGAATCGAATCAAAAAAAGTCGAATCGAAACGAAAACAATCGAATCGAATCGAATCTAAAAGAATCGTATTGAATTGCATCGAGTCGAAAAGACTCGAATCAAAAAGACTCGAATCGAATTGAATCAAATCGAAAAGAATCTAATAGAAACCACTCGAACAGAATCAAATCGAAATGATTCAAAATGAATCGAATAGAATAGAATCGGGGATCCCTTGTTGGCACAGCGGTTTGGCGCGTGCCTTTGGCCCGGGGCGTGATCCTGGAGACCCGGGATCGAATCCCACATCGGGCTCCCCGTGCATGGAGCCTGCTTCTCCTTAAAAAAAAAAAAAAGAAAGAAAAAAAGAATAGAATAGAATCGAAAAAAATCGAATAGAATCGAAACGAATCGAAACGAAATGAATCGAAGAGAATCGATTAGAATCGAAATGAAAAGAATCGTATTGAATCGAATCGAAAAGAATCAAATCAAATCGAATCGAGAGAATTGAATCAAATCGAAAAGAATCCAATCGAATCGAAAAGAATCGAACTGAATGGAATCAAATCGAAAAGAATCTAATCGAATCGAAAAGAATCGATCAAATTTAATGGAATCGAAAAGAATCGAATTGAATCGAAAAGAATCGAAATGAAACAAATCAGATCAAATGGAAAAGCATCAAATCGAATTGACAAGAATCGAATCGAATCGAAATGAATCGAATCGAATTAAAAATATCAAATCGAATCGAATCGAAAAGAATCGAATTGAAAAGACTCGAATTGAAACGAATCGATTTGAAACGAAAAGAATCGAATCGAATCGAATCGAATTGAAAGAATCGAATTGAATAGAAAAAAATCGAATAGAAAAGAATCCAACCGAAAAGAAAAGAATCAAATTGAATCAGTCGATTAAATTCTAGTCGAATCGAATCAAAAAGAATGAAATCGAGTCGAATCGAATCGAAAAGAATCGAATCGAATCGAAAAGAATCGAATTGTATCTAATCAAAAAGAATCGAATCGTACCGACTCGAATCGAAAAGAATCCAATTGCATCATCGAATGGAAACTAATCGAATTGAATAGAATAGAAAAGAATCGAATCGAATCAAATCGAAAACAATCAAATTGAATTGATCGAAAAGAATCGAATTGAATCAAATCGAATCGAAATGAAAAGAATCGAATCGATTCAAATAGAAAAGAATCGAATCGAAAAGAATCAAATCGACACGAAAAGAATCGAATCGAATCAAATAGTATCAAATTGATTCGAAAACATTCGAATCGAAAAGAATCGAATTGAAATGAATCCGATCGAAATGAAAAGAATGTACTCGATTCGAATCCAAAAGAATCGAATCCAAAAGAATCGAATCGAATCCAAAAGAATCGAATTGAATTGAATCAAAAGAAATGAATTGAATTGAATCAAAAAGGAACTGATCGAATCAAATCGAAAAAACTCGAATAGAATCAAATCGAATCAAAAAGAATCGAATAGATTCGAATAAAAAAGAATCGAATTGAGGGATCCCTGGGTGGCGCAGCGGTTTAGCGCCTGCCTTTGGCCCAGGGCGCGATCCTGGAGACCCGGGATCGAATCCCACATCGGGCTCCCGGTGCATGGAGCCTGCTTCTCCCTCTGCATGTGTCTCTGCCTCTCTCACTCTCTCTGTGACTGTCATAAAAAAAGAATCGAATTGAATCGCGTTGAAAAAAATCATAAAGAATCAAATCGAAAAGAATCGAATTCCATGTAACGAAAAGATTCGAATTGAAAAGAATCGAATCGAAACAAAAGAATCGAATCGAATCGAAAAGAAACAAATCAAGTAGAATCTAAAAGATTCGAATCGAATCAAATCGAAAAAATTCGAATAGAATTGAATCGAAAAGAATCAAAACGAATCGAACCGAAGAGAATCGATTCGAATCAAAATAAAAAGTATCGTATCAAATCGAATCGAAAAGAATCATATCAAATAGAATCGAAAGAATGGAATCAAATCTAAAACAATCGAATCGAATCGAAAAGAATCGAATTGAACGGAATGGAATCGAAAAGAATACAATAGAATAGAATCGAAAGAAATCGAATAGAATCAAATCAAATCAAAAGAATCGAATTGAATTGATCCTAACCAAAATAAGCGAAATGAATCGACTCGAACCGAAAAAAATCAAATCGAAAGAATCTAATCTCAACGAAAATCATCCAAATGAATAGAATCGAAAGAATCGAATTGAATCAAATCGAAAAGAATCGAATGGAATCCAATCGAAAAGAATCAAATTGATTCGACTCGAAACAAATTGAATCCAATCGAAAAGAATCTAATTGAATCGAATCGAAAAGAATCGAATTCAATCAAAACGAATCGATTCGAATGGAATAGAAAAGAATAGAATCGAATCGAAAAGAATCAAATCGAATCGAAAAGAATCGAATCGAAAAGAATTGAATCGAATCGAAAAGAAGCGAATCGAACCGAATCAAAAACAATCGAATCGAATCAAATACAAAAGAATCGCTTTGAATAGCATAGAATTGAAAAGAATCGAATCAATCGAATTGAAAACAATCGAATCGAAAAGAATCGAATCAAAAAAAGTCGAATCGAAACGAAAACAATCGAATCGAATCGAATCTAAAAGAATCGTATTGAATTGCATCGAGTCGAAAGACTCGAATCAAAAAGACTCGAATCGAATTGAATCAAATCGAAAAGAATCTAATAGAAACCACTCGAACAGAATCAAATCGAAATGATTCAAAATGAATCGAATAGAATAGAATCGGGGATCCCTTGTTGGCACAGCGGTTTGGCGCGTGCCTTTGGCCCGGGGCGTGATCCTGGAGACCCGGGATCGAATCCCACATCGGGCTCCCCGTGCATGGAGCCTGCTTCTCCTTAAAAAAAAAAAGAAAAGAAAGAAAAAAAGAATAGAATAGAATCGAAAAAAATCGAATAGAATCGAAACGAATCGAAACGAAATGAATCGAAGAGAATCGATTAGAATCGAAATGAAAAGAATCGTATTGAATCGAATCGAAAAGAATCAAATCAAATCGAATCGAGAGAATTGAATCAAATCGAAAAGAATCCAATCGAATCGAAAAGAATCGAACTGAATGGAATCAAATCGAAAAGAATCTAATCGAATCGAAAAGAATCGATCAAATTAATGGAATCGAAAAGAATCGAATTGAATCGAAAAGAATCGAAATGAAACAAATCAGATCAAATGGAAAAGCATCAAATCGAATTGACAAGACTCGAATCGAATCGAAATGAATCGAATCGAATTAAAAATATCAAATCGAATCGAATCGAAAAGAATCGAATTGAAAAGACTCGAATTGAAACGAATCGATTTGAAACGAAAAGAATCGAATCGAATCGAATCGAATTGAAAGAATCGAATTGAATAGAAAAAAATCGAATAGAAAAGAATCCAACCGAAAGAAAAGAATCAAATTGAATCAGTCGATTAAATTCTAGTCGAATCGAATCAAAAGAATGAAATCGAGTCGAATCGAATCGAAAAGAATCGAATCGAATCGAAAAGAATCGAATTGTATCTAATCAAAAAGAATCGAATCGTACCGACTCGAATCGAAAAGAATCCAATTGCATCATCGAATGGAAACTAATCGAATTGAATAGAATAGAAAAGAATCGAATCGAATCAAATCGAAAACAATCAAATTGAATTGATCGAAAAGAATCGAATTGAATCAAATCGAATCGAAATGAAAAGAATCGAATCGATTCAAATAGAAAGAATCGAATCGAAAAGAATCAAATCGACACGAAAAGAATCGAATCGAATCAAATAGTATCAAATTGATTCGAAAACATTCGAATCGAAAAGAATCGAATTGAAATGAATCCGATCGAAATGAAAAGAATGTACTCGATTCGAATCCAAAAGAACGAATCCAAAAGAATCGAATCGAATCCAAAAGAATCGAATTGAATTGAATCAAAAGAAATGAATTGAATTGAATCAAAAAGGAACTGATCGAATCAAATCGAAAAAAACTCGAATAGAATCAAATCGAATCAAAAAGAATCGAATAGATTCGAATAAAAAAGAATCGAATTGAGGGATCCCTGGGTGGCGCAGCGGTTTAGCGCCTGCCTTTGGCCCAGGGCGCGATCCTGGAGACCCGGGATCGAAATCCCACATCGGGCTCCCGGTTGCATGGAGCCCTGCTTTCCTCCCTCTGCATGTGTCTCTGCCTCTCTCACTCTCTCTTGTGACTAGTCATAAAAAAAGAATCGAATTGAATCGCGTTGAAAAAAATCATAAAGAATCAAATCGAAAAGAATCGAATTCATGTAACGAAAAGATTCGAATTGAAAAGAATCGAATCGAAACAAAAGAATCGAATCGAATCGACATGAATCAAAAAGAAATCGAATCAAAACGAATCGAAAAGAAACAAATCAAGTAGAATCTAAAAGATTCGAATCGAATCAAAAATCGAAAAAATTCGAATAGAATTGAATCGAAAAGAATCAAAACGAATCGAACCGAAGAGAATCGATTCGAATCAAAATAAAAAGTATCGTATCAAATCGAATCGAAAAGAATCATATCAAATAGAATCGAAAGAATGGAAGAAGGAATCAAATCTAAAACAATCGAATCGAATCGAAAAGAATCGAATTGAACGGAATGGAATCGAAAAGAATACAATAGAATAGAATCGAAAGAAATCGAATAGAATCAAATCAAATCAAAAAGAATCGAATTGAATTGATCCTAACCAAATAAGCCGAAATGAATCGACTCGAACCGAAAAAAATCAAATCGAAAAGAATCTAATCTCAACGAAAATCATCCAAATGAATAGAATCGAAAGAATCGAATTGAAATCAAATCGAAAAGAATCGAATGGAATCCATCGAAAAGAATCAAATTGATTCGACTCGAAACAAATTGAATCCAATCGAAAAGAATCTAATTGAACCGAATCGAAAAGAATCGAATTCAATCAAAACGAATCGATTCGAATGGAATAGAAAAGAATAGAATCGAATCGAAAAGAATCAAATCGAATCGAAAAGAATCGAATCGAAAAGAATTGAATCGAATCGAAAAGAAGCGAATCGAACCGAATCAAAAAAATCGAATCGAATCAAATACAAAAGAATCGCTTTGAATAGCATAGAATTGAAAAGAATCGAATCAATCGAATTGAAAACAATCGAATCGAAAAGAA
Source organism: Canis lupus familiaris (assembly GCF_011100685.1). NCBI lineage: Eukaryota > Metazoa > Chordata > Mammalia > Carnivora > Canidae > Canis > Canis lupus. Next base: position 181 of record NW_023330102.1, on the reverse strand, counting down.
TCGAATCAAAAAAAGTCGAATCGAAACGAAAACAATCGAATCGAATCGAATCTAAAAGAATCGTATTGAATTGCATCGAGTCGAAAAGACTCGAATCAAAAAGACTCGAATCGAATTGAATCAAATCGAAAAGAATCTAATAGAAACCACTCGAACAGAATCAAATCGAAATGATTCAAAA
>NW_023330101.1:0-25003 GCF_011100685.1 Canis lupus familiaris | reverse complement strand
ATGAAAGAATCGAATCGAATCGAATCGAAAAGAATCGAATCGAATCGAAAAGAATCGAATAGAAAAGAATCGTATCGAATCAAATCTAAAAGAATCGAATGAATCGAATCAAAAAGAATCGAATCGAATTGATTCGCATCGAAAAGAATCGAATCGATATCGAATCGAAAAAAGAATCGAATCTATTCGAATCGAATGGAATTGAATCAAAAAGAATCGAATCGAATTGAAACGAAAAGAATCGAATAGATTCGAATTGAAACAAATCGAAAAAAATCAAAACGAATCAAATCACATCGAGTGGAAAAGAATCGAATCAAATAGAAAAGAATCGAATTGAATCGAACTGAATCGAAAAGAATCGAATAGATCAAATCAAAAAGAATCGAATCGATTTGAGATGAACCGAGTAGATCGACTCGAAGTGAAAAGAATTGAATCGAATCGAATCGAAAAGAATCTAATCGAAACGAAAAGAATCGAATCGAAGAGAATCTAATCGAAATGAAAAGAATCAAATCGAATCGAAAAGAATCGAATCGAAACGAAAACTGTCGAATCGAATCGAATCGAAAAGAATCGAGTTGAATAGAAAAGAATCGAATCGAATAAAATCGATAAGATTTGAATCAAATCAATAGAATCGAAAAGATTCGAATCGAATTGAAAAGAAACGAACCGAAGTGTGAAAAGAATCGAATCGAATCGAAAGAATCAAATCGAAAAAAAAAATCGAATCAAATTAAAAGAATCGAATCGAATCAAAGCATAAAGAATCGAATTAATTGATCGAAAGAATCGATTGAATCAAATAGAGAAGAATCTAATGGTAAGGAATCGAATCGAAAAGAATCCAATTGTATTGAATCGAATCGAAAAGAAATGAATTGAATAGATTATAAAAGAATCGAATCGAAAGGAATCGACTCGAAACGTAAAGAATCGAATCGAAAAAATTGAATAGATCGAAGAATTGAATAGAAATGAATCGAATCGAAATGAAAAGAATTGAATCGAATCGAATCGAAAACAATCGAATCAAAAACAATCGAATTGAAACAAAAGAATCGCATTGTATTTAATCGAATCAAAAAAATCTAATTGAATCGAATCGAAAAGAATCGATTTGAAATGAAAAGAATCTAATCGAATTGATAAGAAAACTGAATAGAATCGAAAACAATCGAATCGAATCGAAAAGAATCGAATTGTATGGAAACGAATCGAAAAGAATCTAATTGAGTAGAAAAGAATCAAATCAAATTTAATGGAATCGAAAAGAACCGAATAGCATCGAATTGAATCGAATCGAAAAGAATCGAAACGAATTGAATCGAAAAGCATTGAGTCGAATCAAATCGAAAAGAATCGAATCGTATCAAATTGAAAAGAATCGAATCGATCTGAAAAGAATTGAATCGAATTGAATCGAATCGAAAAGAATCAAATTGAAACGAAAAGAATCAAATCGAATAGCAAAGAATCGAATCGAAACGAATCGATTTGAAACGAGCAGAATCGAATCGAATTGAATGAAATATTCGAATCGAATCGAAAAGAATCTAATCTAATGAAATCCAAAAGAATCAAATCGAAACAAATAGAATCAAACCGAATGGAATTGGATCGAAAAGAGTCGATTCGAATCAAATTGGAATGAAAAGAATTGAATCGAATCGAATAAAAAACAAGTGAATCGAATAGAATAGAAAAGAAGAGAATCGAAACGAAAAGAATCAAATTGAATCGAAAGGAATCGAATCGAAAAGAATCGAATCAAAGAGAAAAGACTCGAATCGAATTGAAACAAAAAGAATCGAATTGAATTGAATCGAAAAGAATCGAATGGAATCGAATCGAAAAGAATCGAATTGAATTAAATCGAAGAGAATCGAATCGAATTGAATTGAATCGAAGAGAATCGAATCGAATAGAAAAGAATCAAATCGAAATGAATCGATTTGAAACGAAAAGAATCGAATCGAATCAAATTGAATGAAAAGAATTGAATTGAATCAAAAAGAATTGAATCAAAAAGAATCAAACCGAAACAAAAGAATCAAACCGAATTGAAAAGAATCTAACTGAATAGAATCGAAAAGAATCGACGTACTGAATCGAATCCAATCGAAAAAAATCTAATCGTATCAAATCGAATTGAAAAGAATTGAAATGAATAGAATAGAAAAGATTCGAATCAAATCAAAAACAATCAAATCGAGTAATATCGAATCGAAAAGAATCGAATCGAAAAGAATCGAATCGAATGGAAAAGAATTGAATTGAATCAAAAAGAATTGATTCAAATCAAAAAGAATCGAATCGATTCGAATCGAAAAGACTCGAATCGAAAAGAATCGAAAATAATCGAATCGAATCGAAAAGGATCGAATCGCAAAGAATCGAATCTAAAGAAAAGGAATCGAATCGAATCGAAACGAATAGAATCCAAAAGAATCGATTTGAATCGAAATGAAAAGAATCGTATCGAATCAAATCGAAAAAAATCAAATGGAATCGAATCGAATCGTATCGAAAAGAATCAAATCAAATGAAAAGAATCGAATCGAATAGAAAAGAATCGAATTGATTGGAATCGACTCGAAAACAATCTAATTGAATTGAAAGGAATCGAATCAAATTTAATGGAATCGACAAGAATCGTATCAAATCAAAAAGATCGAATCGAAATGAATCAATTCGAAAAGAATCAAATCGAATCGAATCGAAAAGAATCGAATCGAAAAGAATTGAATTGAAAAGAATCGAATTGAATCGAATTGAAAAGACTCGAATCGAATTAAAGAATCGAATCGAATCGAAAAGAATCGAATCGAATCGGAAAGAATTGAATTGGAATGAATCGATTTGAATCGAATTGAAAAGAATCGAATCGAAAAAATCGAATCGAAAAGAACTGAGTTGAGTTGAATCGAATCGAAAAGATTCGAATCGAATCGTGTCGAATCAAAAAGATGGAATCGAAACGAATCGAATCGAATCGAATCGAAAAGAATCGAATAGATAGCAAAGAATCAAATCGAATAGAAAAGAATTTGAATCGAATTGAAACGATTCGAAAACATCGAAACTAATCGAATCATCGAATGGAAAAGAATCAAATCGAATCAAAAAGAATCGAAACGAACTGAATCGAAAGAATCGAATCGAACAGAATCGAAAAGAATTGAATCGTAATGTAACAAATCGAATCCAAATGATCGAATCAAGCTAAGTCGAAAAGAATTGAATCGAAAAGAATCGAATCAAAATGAAAAGAATCGAATAGAATCGAATTGAAAATAATCGAATTGAACCGAATCAAATAGAATAGAATCGAACAGAATTGAATCGAATGAAAAGAATCTTATCGAATCGATTCGAAAAGAATTGAATCGAATCGAATGGAGAAGAATCAAATCAAATGGAATCGAAAAGAATCGAATCAAAGAGAATCTAATCGAAACGAAAAGAATCAATCGAATCGAAAAGAATCGAATCGAACGAAAAGTGTCGAATCGAATCGAATCGAAAAGAATCGAATCGAACCGAAAAGAATCAAATCGAATCGAAAAGAATCGAATTGAATTGAATCGTAATGAAAAGAATCGAATCGAATCGAAAGAATCAAATCGAATCGAAAACAATTGAATCGAATGCAATCAAATCGAAAAGAATCGAATCGAATTGAAAAGAATCAAATCGAATTGATTGAATCGAAAAGAATCGAATCGAATCGAATCGCATCGAATCGAAAATAATAGAATTGAATAAAAATAATCGAATCGAATTGAGAATAATTGGAATTGAATTGAATCGATAATCGAATCGAAACTAATCGAATCGAATCAAATCGATTCGAAAAAATCGAATCAGATTGCAACGAATCGAATCATATTGAATTGATTTGAATTGAAATGAATCGAATCTAATCAAATCAAAAAGAATCGAATCCAAAGAATCGAATTGTAGAAAATCAAATCAAAACAAAAAGATTCAAATCGAAACGAATCAAATTGAAAAGAATCGAATCGAATCGAATCGAAAAGAATCGAATCGAATCGAAAACAATCGAATAAAAAAGAATCGAATTGAAACAAAAGAATCGCATTGTATTTAATCGAATCAAAAAATCTAATTGAATCGAATCGAAAAGAATCGATTTGAAAAGAATCTAATCGAATTGATAGAAAATTGAATCGAATCGAAAACAATCGAATCGAATCGAATGGAAAAGAATCGAATTGTATGGAAACGAATCGAAAAGAATCTAATTGAGTAGAAAAGAATCAAATCAAATTTAATGGAATCAAAAAGAACCGAATAGCATCGAATTGAATCGAATCGAAAAGAATCGAAACGAATTGAATCGAAAAGCATTGAGTCGAATCAAATCGAAAAGAATCGAATCGTATCAAATTGAAAAGAATCGAATCGATCTGAAAAGAATTGAATCGAATTGAATCGAATCGAAAAGAATCAAATTGAAACGAAAAGAATCAAATCGAATAGCAAAGAATCGAATCGAAACGAATCGATTTGAAAAGAGCCGAATCGAATCGAATTGAATGAAATATTCGAATCGAATCGAAAAGAATCTAATCTAATGAAATCCAAAAGAATCAAATCGAAACAAATAGAATCAAACCGAATGGAATTGAATCGAAAAGAGTCGATTCGAATCAAATTGGAATGAAAAGAATTGAATCGAATCGAATAAAAAACAAGTGAATCGAATAGAATAGAAAAGAAGAGAATCGAAACGAAAAGAATCAAATTGAATCGAAAGGAATCGAATCGAAAAGAATCGAATCAAAGAGAAAAGACTCGAATCGAATGGAAAAGAATAGAATCAAAAGAATCGATTGAAACAAAAAGAATCGAATTGAATTGAATCGAAAAGAATCGAATGGAATCGAATCGAAAAGAATCGAATTGAATTAAATCGAAGAGAATCGAATTGAATTGAATCGAAGAGAATCGAATCGAATAGAAAAGAATCAAATCGAAATGAATCGATTTGAAAGGAAAAGAATCGAATCGAATCAAATTGAATGAAAAGAATTGAATCGAATCAAAAAGAATTGAATCAAAAGAATCAAACCGAAACAAAAAGAATCAAACCGAATTGAAAAGAATCTAACTGAATAGAATCGAAAAGAATCGACGTACCGAATCGAATCCAATCGAAAAAAATCTAATCGTATCAAATCGAATCGAAAAGAATTGAAATGAATAGAATAGAAAAGATTCGAATCAAATCAAAAACAATCAAATCGAGTAATATCGAATCGAAAAGAATCGAATCGAAAAGAATCGAATCGAATGGAAAAGAATTGAATCAAAAAGAATTGATTCAAATCAAAAAGAATCGAATTGATTCGAATCGAAAAGACTCGAATCGAAAAGAATCGAAAAGAATCGAATCGAATCAAAAAGGATCGAATCGCAAAGAACCGAATCTAAAGAAAAGGAATCGAATCCAATCGAAACGAATAGAATCGAAAAGAATCGATTTGAATCGAAATGAAAAGAATCGTATCGAATCAAATCGAAAAAAATCAAATGGAATCGAATCGAATCGTATCGAAAAGAATCAAATCAAATGAAAAGAATCGAATCGAATAGAAAAGAATCGAATTGATTGGAATCGACTCGAAAACAATCTAATTGAATTGAAAGGAATCGAATCAAATTTAATGGAATCGACAAGAATCGTATCAAATCAAAAAGATCGATACTTACCTGGCAGGGGAGATACCATGATCACGAAGGTGGTTTTCCCAGGGCGAGGCTTATCCATTGCACTCCGGATGTGCTGACCCCTGCGATTTCCCCAAATGTGGGAAACTCGACTGCATAATTTGTGGTAGTGGGGGACTGCGTTCGCGCTTTCCCCTGGTGATTCTGGTGGCTAAGATCAGACCTCGTTTCTGGCTGCGTGCGCCTCGGAGGCCTCGTGAGCTATTCTTTGACTTTCTTGTGGTTACGGCTTGGCCTTCGGGGCTTTTCGCGTGTCATCCGTCCCCGTGTCGTCCTTATGACCGCTCACGTCGGTGCTCACTTTCGGTTGTATCTGTATGTGGCGAGGAGTTTCCTTACTTGGGACGCCTCGGTGCTTGAGCGGTGACCGGCTCTCTCAGCAATAAAGAAATAATATCCTTAAAAAAAAAAAAAAAGATCGAATCGAAATGAATCAATTCGAAAAGAATCAAATCGAATCGAATCGAAAAGAATCGAATCGAAAAGAATTGAATTGAAAAGAATCGAATTGAATCGAATTGAAAAGACTCGAATCGAATTAAAAGAATCGAATCGAATCGAAAAGAATCGAATCGAATCGGAAAGAATTGAATTGGAATGAATCGATTTGAATCGAATTGAAAAGAATCGAATCGAAAAAATCGAATCGAAAAGAACTGAGTTGAGTTGAATCGAATCGAAAAGATTCGAATCGAATCGTGTCGAATCAAAAAGATGGAATCGAAACGAATCGAATCGAATCGAATCGAAAAGAATCGAATAGATAGCAAAGAATCAAATCGAATAGAAAAGAATTTGAATCGAATTGAAACGATTCGAAAACATCGAAACTAATCGAATCATCGAATGGAAAAGAATCGAATCGAATCAAAAAGAATCGAAACGAACTGAATCGAAAGAATCGAATCGAACAGAATCGAAAAGAATTGAATCGTGATGTAACAAATCGAATCCAAATGATCGAATCAAGCCAAGTCGAAAAGAATTGAATCGAAAAGAATCGAATCAAAATGAAAAGAATCGAATAGAATCGAATTGAAAAGAATCGAATTGAACCGAATCAAATAGAATAGAATCGAACAGAATTGAATCGAATGAAAAGAATCTTATCGAATCGATTCGAAAAGAATTGAATCGAATCGAATGGAGAAGAATCAAATCAAATGGAATCGAAAAGAATCGAATCAAAGAGAATCTAATCGAAACGAAAAGAATCAATCGAATCGAAAAGAATCGAATCGAAACGAAAAGTGTCGAATCGAATCGAATCGAAAAGAATCGAATCGAACCGAAAAGAATCAAATCGAATCGAAAAGAATCGAATTGAATTGAATCGTAATGAAAAGAATCGAATCGAATCGAAAGAATCAAATCGAATCGAAAACAATTGAATCGAATGCAATCAAATCGAAAAGAATCGAATCGAATTGAAAAGAATCAAATCGAATTGATTGAATCGAAAAGAATCGAATCGAATCGCATCGAATCGAAAATAATAGAATTGAATAAAAATAATCGAATCGAATTGAGAATAATTGGAATTGAATTGAATCGATAATCGAATCGAAACTAATCGAATCGAATCAAATCGATTCGAAAAAATCGAATCAGATTGCAACGAATCGAATCATATTGAATTGATTTGAATTGAAATGAATCGAATCTAATCAAATCAAAAAGAATCGAATCCAAAGAATCGAATTGTAGAAAATCAAATCAAAACAAAAAGATTCAAATCGAAACGAATCAAATTGAAAAGAATCGAATCGAATCGAATCGAAAAGAATCGAATCGAATCGAAAAGAATCGAATAGAAAAGAATCGTATCGAATCAAATCTAAAAGAATCGAATCGAATCGAATAAAAAAGAATCGAATCGAATTGATTCGCATCGAAAAGAATCGAATCGTATCGAATCGAAAAGAATCGAATCTATTCGAATCGAATGGAATTGAATCAAAAAGAATCGAATCGAATTGAAACGAAAAGAATCGAATAGATTCGAATTGAAACAAATCGAAAAAAAACCAAAACGAATCAAATCACATCGAGTGGAAAAGAATCGAATCAAATAGAAAAGAATCGAATTGAATCGAACTGAATCGAAAAGAATCGAATAGATCAAATCAAAAAGAATCGAATCGATTTGAGATGAACCGAGTAGAATCGACTCGAAGTGAAAAGAATTGAATCGAATCGAATCGAAAAGAATCTAATCGAAACGAAAAGAATCGAATCGAAGAGAATCTAATCGAAATGAAAAGAATCAAATCGAATCGAAAAGAATCGAATCGAAACGAAAACTGTCGAATCGAATCGAATCGAAAAGAATCGAGTTGAATAGAAAAGAATCGAATCGAATAAAATCGATAAGATTTGAATCAAATCCAATAGAATCGAAAAGATTCGAATCGAATTGAAAAGAAACGAACCGAAGTGAAAAGAATCGAATCGAATCGAAAGAATCAAATCGAAAAAAAATCGAATCGAAATTAAAAGAATCGAATCGAATCAAAGCATAAAGAATCGAATCTAATTGAATCGAAAGAATCGATTGAATCAAATAGAGAAGAATCTAATGGTAAGGAATCGAATCGAAAAGAATCCAATTGTATTGAATCGAATCGAAAAGAAATGAATTGAATAGATTATAAAAGAATCGAATCGAAAGGAATCGACTCGAAACGTAAAGAATCGAATCGAAAAAATTGAATAGATCGAAGAATTGAATAGAAATGAATCGAATCGAAATGAAAAGAATTGAATCGAATCGAATCGAAAACAATCGAATAAAAAACAATCGAATTGAAACAAAAGAATCGCATTGTATTTAATCGAATCAAAAAAATCTAATTGAATCGAATCGAAAAGAATCGATTTGAAATGAAAAGAATCTAATCGAATTGATAGAAAATTGAATCGAATCGAAAACAATCGAATCGAATCGAAAAGAATCGAATTGTATGGAAACGAATCGAAAAGAATCTAATTGAGTAGAAAAGAATCAAATCAAATTTAATGGAATCGAAAAGAACCGAATAGCATCGAATTGAATCGAATCGAAAAGAATCGAAACGAATTGAATCGAAAAGCATTGAGTCGAATCAAATCGAAAAGAATCGAATCGTATCAAATTGAAAAGAATCGAATCGATCTGAAAAGAATTGAATCGAATTGAATCGAATCGAAAAGAATCAAATTGAAACGAAAAGAATCAAATCGAATAGCAAAGAATCGAATCGAAACGAATCGATTTGAAACGAGCAGAATCGAATCGAATTGAATGAAATATTCGAATCGAATCGAAAAGAATCTAATCTAATGAAATCCAAAAGAATCAAATCGAAACAAATAGAATCAAACCGAATGGAATTGAATCGAAAAGAGTCGATTCGAATCAAATTGGAATGAAAAGAATTGAATCGAATCGAATAAAAAACAAGTGAATCGAATAGAATAGAAAAGAAGAGAATCGAAACGAAAAGAATCAAATTGAATCGAAAGGAATCGAATCGAAAAGAATCGAATCAAAGAGAAAAGACTCGAATCGAATGGAAAAGAATAGAATCAAACAGAATCGAATTGAAACAAAAAGAATCGAATTGAATTGAATCGAAAAGAATCGAATGGAATCGAATCGAAAAGAATCGAATTGAATTAAATCGAAGAGAATCGAATCGAATTGAATTGAATCGAAGAGAATCGAATCGAATAGAAAAGAATCAAATCGAAATGAATCGATTTGAAACGAAAAGAATCGAATCGAATCAAATTGAATGAAAAGAATTGAATCGAATCAAAAAGAATTGAATCAAAAAGAATCAAACCGAAACAAAAAGAATCAAACCGAATTGAAAAGAATCTAACTGAATAGAATCGAAAAGAATCGACGTACTGAATCGAATCCAATCGAAAAAAATCTAATCGTATCAAATCGAATTGAAAAGAATTGAAATGAATAGAATAGAAAAGATTCGAATCAAATCAAAAACAATCAAATCGAGTAATATCGAATCGAAAAGAATCGAATCGAAAAGAATCGAATCGAATGGAAAAGAATTGAATTGAATCAAAAAGAATTGATTCAAATCAAAAAGAATCGAATCGATTCGAATCGAAAAGACTCGAATCGAAAAGAATCGAAAAGAATCGAATCGAATCAAAAAGGATCGAATCGCAAAGAATCGAATCTAAAGAAAAGGAATCGAATCGAATCGAAACGAATAGAATCGAAAAGAATCGATTTGAATCGAAATGAAAAGAATCGTATCGAATCAAATCGAAAAAAATCAAATGGAATCGAATCGAATCGTATCGAAAAGAATCAAATCAAATGAAAAGAATCGAATCGAATAGAAAAGAATCGAATTGATTGGAATCGACTCGAAAACAATCTAATTGAATTGAAAGGAATCGAATCAAATTTAATGGAATCGACAAGAATCGTATCAAATCAAAAAGATCGAATCGAAATGAATCAATTCGAAAAGAATCAAATCGAATCGAATCGAAAAGAATCGAATCGAAAAGAATTGAATTGAAAAGAATCGAATTGAATCGAATTGAAAAGACTCGAATCGAATTAAAAGAATCGAATCGAATCGAAAAGAATCGAATCGAATCGGAAAGAATTGAATTGGAATGAATCGATTTGAATCGAATTGAAAAGAATCGAATCGAAAAAATCGAATCGAAAAGAACTGAGTTGAGTTGAATCGAATCGAAAAGATTCGAATCGAATCGTGTCGAATCAAAAAGATGGAATCGAAACGAATCGAATCGAATCGAATCGAAAAGAATCGAATAGATAGCAAAGAATCAAATCGAATAGAAAAGAATTTGAATCGAATTGAAACGATTCGAAAACATCGAAACTAATCGAATCATCGAATGGAAAAGAATCGAATCGAATCAAAAAGAATCGAAACGAACTGAATCGAAAGAATCGAATCGAACAGAATCGAAAAGAATTGAATCGTGATGTAACAAATCGAATCCAAATGATCGAATCAAGCCAAGTCGAAAAGAATTGAATCGAAAAGAATCGAATCAAAATGAAAAGAATCGAATAGAATCGAATTGAAAATAATCGAATTGAACCGAATCAAATAGAATAGAATCGAACAGAATTGAATCGAATGAAAAGAATCTTATCGAATCGATTCGAAAAGAATTGAATCGAATCGAATGGAGAAGAATCAAATCAAATGGAATCGAAAAGAATCGAATCAAAGAGAATCTAATCGAAACGAAAAGAATCAATCGAATCGAAAAGAATCGAATCGAAACGAAAAGTGTCGAATCGAATCGAATCGAAAAGAATCGAATCGAACCGAAAAGAATCAAATCGAATCGAAAAGAATCGAATTGAATTGAATCGTAATGAAAAGAATCGAATCGAATCGAAAGAATCAAATCGAATCGAAAACAATTGAATCGAATGCAATCAAATCGAAAAGAATCGAATCGAATTGAAAAGAATCAAATCGAATTGATTGAATCGAAAAGAATCGAATCGAATCGCATCGAATCGAAAATAATAGAATTGAATAAAAATAATCGAATCGAATTGAGAATAATTGGAATTGAATTGAATCGATAATCGAATCGAAACTAATCGAATCGAATCAAATCGATTCGAAAAAATCGAATCAGATTGCAACGAATCGAATCATATTGAATTGATTTGAATTGAAATGAATCGAATCTAATCAAATCAAAAAGAATCGAATCCAAAGAATCGAATTGTAGAAAATCAAATCAAAACAAAAAGATTCAAATCGAAACGAATCAAATTGAAAAGAATCGAATCGAATCGAATCGAAAAGAATCGAATCGAATCGAAAAGAATCGAATAGAAAAGAATCGTATCGAATCAAATCTAAAAGAATCGAATCGAATCGAATAAAAAAGAATCGAATCGAATTGATTCGCATCGAAAAGAATCGAATCGTATCGAATCGAAAAGAATCGAATCTATTCGAATCGAATGGAATTGAATCAAAAAGAATCGAATCGAATTGAAACGAAAAGAATCGAATAGATTCGAATTGAAACAAATCGAAAAAAATCAAAACGAATCAAATCACATCGAGTGGAAAAGAATCGAATCAAATAGAAAAGAATCGAATTGAATCGAACTGAATCGAAAAGAATCGAATAGATCAAATCAAAAAGAATCGAATCGATTCGAGATGAACCGAGTAGAATCGAGTCGAAGTGAAAAGAATTGAATCGAATCGAATCGAAAAGAATCTAATCGAAACGAAAAGAATCGAATCGAAGAGAATCTAATCGAAATGAAAAGAATCAAATCGAATCGAAAAGAATCGAATCGAAACGAAAACTGTCGAATCGAATCGAATCGAAAAGAATCGAGTTGAATAGAAAAGAATCGAATCGAATAAAATCGATAAGATTTGAATCAAATCCAATAGAATCGAAAAGATTCGAATCGAATTGAAAAGAAACGAACCGAAGTGAAAAGAATCGAATCGAATCGAAAGAATCAAATCGAAAAAAAATCGAATCGAAATTAAAAGAATCGAATCGAATCAAAGCATAAAGAATCGAATCTAATTGAATCGAAAGAATCGAATTGAATCAAATAGAGAAGAATCTAATGGTAAGGAATCGAATCGAAAAGAATCCAATTGTATTGAATCGAATCGAAAAGAAATGAATTGAATAGATTATAAAAGAATCGAATCGAAAGGAATCGACTCGAAACGTAAAGAATCGAATCGAAAAAATTGAATAGAATCAAAAAGAATTGAATAGAAATGAATCGAATCGAAATGAAAAGAATTGAATCGAATCGAATCGAAAACAATCGAATAAAAAAGAATCGAATTGAAACAAAAGAATCGCATTGTATTTAATCGAATCAAAAAATCTAATTGAATCGAATCGAAAAGAATCGATTTGAAAAGAATCTAATCGAATTGATAGAAAATTGAATCGAATCGAAAACAATCGAATCGAATCGAATGGAAAAGAATCGAATTGTATGGAAACGAATCGAAAAGAATCTAATTGAGTAGAAAAGAATCAAATCAAATTTAATGGAATCAAAAAGAACCGAATAGCATCGAATTGAATCGAATCGAAAAGAATCGAAACGAATTGAATCGAAAAGCATTGAGTCGAATCAAATCGAAAAGAATCGAATCGTATCAAATTGAAAAGAATCGAATCGATCTGAAAAGAATTGAATCGAATTGAATCGAATCGAAAAGAATCAAATTGAAACGAAAAGAATCAAATCGAATAGCAAAGAATCGAATCGAAACGAATCGATTTGAAAAGAGCCGAATCGAATCGAATTGAATGAAATATTCGAATCGAATCGAAAAGAATCTAATCTAATGAAATCCAAAAGAATCAAATCGAAACAAATAGAATCAAACCGAATGGAATTGAATCGAAAAGAGTCGATTCGAATCAAATTGGAATGAAAAGAATTGAATCGAATCGAATAAAAAACAAGTGAATCGAATAGAATAGAAAGAAGAGAATCGAAACGAAAAGAATCAAATTGAATCGAAAGGAATCGAATCGAAAAGAATCGAATCAAAGAGAAAAGACTCGAATCGAATGGAAAAGAATAGAATCAAAAAGAATCGAATTGAAACAAAAAGAATCGAATTGAATTGAATCGAAAAGAATCGAATGGAATCGAATCGAAAAGAATCGAATTGAATTAAATCGAAGAGAATCGAATTGAATTGAATCGAAGAGAATCGAATCGAATAGAAAAGAATCAAATCGAAATGAATCGATTTGAAAGGAAAAGAATCGAATCGAATCAAATTGAATGAAAAGAATTGAATCGAATCAAAAAGAATTGAATCAAAAAGAATCAAACCGAAACAAAAAGAATCAAACCGAATTGAAAAGAATCTAACTGAATAGAATCGAAAAGAATCGACGTACCGAATCGAATCCAATCGAAAAAAATCTAATCGTATCAAATCGAATCGAAAAGAATTGAAATGAATAGAATAGAAAAGATTCGAATCAAATCAAAAACAATCAAATCGAGTAATATCGAATCGAAAAGAATCGAATCGAAAAGAATCGAATCGAATGGAAAAGAATTGAATCAAAAAGAATTGATTCAAATCAAAAAGAATCGAATTGATTCGAATCGAAAAGACTCGAATCGAAAAGAATCGAAAAGAATCGAATCGAATCAAAAAGGATCGAATCGCAAAGAACCGAATCTAAAGAAAAGGAATCGAATCCAATCGAAACGAATAGAATCGAAAAGAATCGATTTGAATCGAAATGAAAAGAATCGTATCGAATCAAATCGAAAAAAATCAAATGGAATCGAATCGAATCGTATCGAAAAGAATCAAATCAAATGAAAAGAATCGAATCGAATAGAAAAGAATCGAATTGATTGGAATCGACTCGAAAACAATCTAATTGAATTGAAAGGAATCGAATCAAATTTAATGGAATCGACAAGAATCGTATCAAATCAAAAAGATCGATACTTACCTGGCAGGGGAGATACCATGATCACGAAGGTGGTTTTCCCAGGGCGAGGCTTATCCATTGCACTCCGGATGTGCTGGACCCCTGCGATTCCCCAAATGTGGGAAACTCGACTGCATAATTTGTGGTAGTGGGGGACTGCGTTCGCGCTTTCCCCTGGTGATTCTGGTTGGCTAAGATCAGACCTCGTTTCTGGCTGCGTGCGCCTCGGAGGCCTCGTGAGCTATTCTTGACTTTCTTGTGGTTACGGCTTGGCCTTCGGGGCTTTTCGCGTGTCATCCGTCCCCGTGTCGTCCTTATGACCGCTCACGTCGGTTGCTCACTTTCGGTTGTATCTGTATGTGGCGAGGAGTTTCCTTACTTGGGACGCCTCGGTGCTTGAGCGGTGACCGGCTCTCTCAGCAATAAAGAAATAATATCCTTTAAAAAAAAAAAAAAAAAAAAAGATCGAATCGAAATGAATCAATTCGAAAAGAATCAATCGAATCGAATCGAAAGGAATCGAATCGAAAGAATTGAATTGAAAAGAATCGAATTGAATCGAATTGAAAAGACTCGATCGAATTAAAGAATCGAATCGAATCGAAAAGAATCGAATCGAATCGGAAAGAATTGAATTGGAATGAATCGATTTGAATCGAATTGAAAAGAATCGAATCGAAAAAATCGAATCGAAAAGAACTGAGTTGAGTTGAATCGAATCGAAAAGATTCGAATCGAATCGTGTCGAATCAAAAGATGGAATCGAATCGAATCGAATCGAAAAAGAATCGAATAGATAAAAGAATCAAATCGAATAGAAAAGAATTTGAATCGAATTGAAACGATTCGAAACATCGAAACTAATCGAATCATCGAATGGAAAAGAATCGAATCGAATCAAAAGAATCGAAACGAACTGAATCGAAAGAATCGAATCGAACAGAATCGAAAAGAATTGAATCGTGATGTAACAAATCGAATCCAAATGATCGAATCAAGCCAAGTCGAAAAGAATCGAATAGAATCGAATTGAAAATAATCGAATTGAACCGAATCAAATAGAATAGAATCGAACAGAATTGAATCGAATGAAAAGAATCTTATCGAATCGATTCGAAAAGAATTGAATCGAATCGAATGGAGAAGAATCAAATCAAATGGAATCGAAAAGAATCGAATCAAAGAGAATCTAATCGAAACGAAAAGAATCAATCGAATCGAAAAGAATCGAATCGAAACGAAAAGTGTCGAATCGAATCGAATCGAAAAGAATCGAATCGAACCGAAAAGAATCAAATCGAATCGAAAAGAATCGAATTGAATTGAATCGTAATGAAAAGAATCGAATCGAATCGAAGAATCAAATCAAATCGAAAACAATTGAATCGAATGCAATCAAATCGAAAAGAATCGAATCGAATTGAAAAGAATCAAATCGAATTGATTGAATCGAAAAGAATCGAATCGAATCGCATCGAATCGAAAATAATAGAATTGAATAAAAATAATCGAATCGAATTGAGAATAATTGAATTGAATTGAATCGATAATCGAATCGAAACTAATCGAATCGAATCAAATCGATTCGAAAAAATCGAATCAGATTGCAACGAATCGAATCATATTGAATTGATTGAATGAAATGAATCGAATCTAATCAAATCAAAAAGAATCGAATCCAAAGAATCGAATTGTAGAAAATCAAATCAAAACAAAAGATTCAAATCGAAACGAATCAAATTGAAAAGAATCGAATCGAATCGAATCGAAAAGAATCGAATCGAATCGAAAAGAATCGAATAGAAAAGAATCGTATCGAATCAAATCTAAAAGAATCGAATCGAATCGAATAAAAAGAATCGAATCGAATTGATTCGCATCGAAAAGAATCGAATCGTATCGAATCGAAAAGAATCGAATCTATTCGAATCGAATGGAATTGAATCAAAAAGAATCGAATCGAATTGAAACGAAAAGAATCGAATAGATTCGAATTGAAACAAATCGAAAAAATCAAAACGAATCAAATCACATCGAGTGGAAAAGAATCGAATCAAATAGAAAAGAATCGAATTGAATCGAACTGAATCGAAAAGAATCGAATAGATCAAATCAAAAAGAATCGAATCGATTCGAGATGAACCGAGTAGAATCGAGTCGAAGTGAAAGAATTGAATCGAATCGAATCGAAAAGAATCTAATCGAAACGAAAAGAATCGAATCGAAGAGAATCTAATCGAATGAAAAGAATCAAATCGAATCGAAAAGAATCGAATCGAAACGAAAACTGTCGAATCGAATCGAATCGAAAGAATCGAGTTGAATAGAAAAGAATTGAATCGAATAAAATCGATAAGATTTGAATCAAATCCAATAGAATCGAAAAAGATTCGAATCGAATTGAAAAGAACGAACCGAAGTGAAAAGAATCGAATCGAATCGAAAGAATCAATCGAAAAAAAATCGAATCGAAATTAAAAGAATCGAATCGAATCAAAGCATAAAGAATCGAATCTAATTGAATCGAAAGAATCGAATTGAATCAAATAGAGAAGAATCTAATGGTAAGAATCGAATCGAAAAGAATCCAATTGTATTGAATCGAATCGAAAAGAAATGAATTGAATAGATTATAAAAGAATCGAATCGAAAGGAATCGACTCGAAACGTAAAGAATCGAATCGAAAAAATTGAATAGAATCAAAAGAATTGAATAGAAATGATCGAATCGAAATGAAAGAATTGAATCGAATCGAATCGAAACAATCGAATAAAAAAGAATCGAATTGAAACAAAAGAATCGCATTGTATTTAATCGAATCAAAAAATCTAATGAATCGAATCGAAAAGAATCGATTTGAAAAGAATCTAATCGAATTGATAGAAATTGAATCGAATCGAAAACAATCGAATCGAATCGAATGGAAAGAATCGAATTGTATGGAAACGAATCGAAAAGAATCTAATTGAGTAGAAAGAATCAAATCAAATTTAATGGAATCGAAAAGAACCGAATAGCATCGAATTGAATCGAATCGAAAAGAATCGAAACGAATTGAATCGAAAAGCATGAGTCGAATCAAATCGAAAGAATCGAATCGTATCAAATTGAAAAGAATCGAATCGATCTGAAAAGAATTGAATCGAATTGAATCGAATCGAAAAGAATCAAATTGAAACGAAAAGAATCAAATCGAATAGCAAAGAATCGAATCGAAACGAATCGATTTGAAAAGAGCCGAATCGAATCGAATTGAATGAAATATTCGAATCGAATCGAAAAGAATCTAATCTAATGAAATCCAAAAGAATCAAATCGAAACAAATAGAATCAAACCGAATGGAATTGGATCGAAAAGAGTCGATTCGACTCAAATTGGAATGAAAAGAATTGAATCGAATCGAATAAAAACAAGTGAATCGAAATAGAATAGAAAGAAGAGAATCGAAACGAAAAGAATCAAATTGAATCGAAAGGAATCGAATCGAAAAGAATCGAATCAAAGAGAAAAGACTCGAATCGAATGGAAAAGAATAGAATCAAAAAGAATCGAATTGAAACAAAAAGAATTCGAATGAATTGAATCGAAAAGAATCGAATGGAATCGAATCGAAAGAATCGAATTGAATTAAATCGAAGAGAATCGAATTGAATTGAATCGAAGAGAATCGAATCGAATAGAAAAGAATCAAATCGAAATGAATCGATTTGAAAGGAAAAGAATCGAATCGAATCAAATTGAATGAAAGAATTGAATCGAATCAAAAAGCATTGAATCAAAAAGAATCAAACCGAAACAAAAGAATCAAACCGAATTGAAAAGAATCTAACTGAATAGAATCGAAAAGAATCGACGTACCGAATCGAATCCAATCGAAAAAAATCTAATCGTATCAAATCGAATCGAAAAGAATTGAAATGAATAGAATAGAAAAGATTCGAATCAAATCAAAAACAATCAAATCGAGTAATATCGAATCGAAAGAATCGAATCGAAAAGAATCGAATCGAATGGAAAAGAATTGAATCAAAAAGAATTGATTCAAATCAAAAAGAATCGAATTGATTCGAATCGAAAAGACTCGAATCGAAAAGAATCGAAAAGAATCGAATCGAATCAAAAAGGATCGAATCGCAAAGAACCGAATCTAAAGAAAAGGAATCGAATCCAATCGAAACGAATAGAATCGAAAAGAATCGATTTGAATCGAAATGAAAAGAATCGTATCGAATCAAATCGAAAAAAATCAAATGGAATCGAATCGAATCGTATCGAAAAGAATCAAATCAAATGAAAAGAATCGAATCGAATAGAAAAGAATCGAATTGATTGGAATCGACTCGAAAACAATCTAATTGAATTGAAAGGAATCGAATCAAATTTAATGGAATCGACAAGAATCGTATCAAATCAAAAAGATCGATACTTACCTGGCAGGGGAGATACCATGATCACGAAGGTGGTTTTCCCAGGGCGAGGCTTATCCATTTGCACTCCGGATGTGCTGACCCCTGCGATTTCCCCAAATGTGGGAAACTCGACTGCATAATTTGTGGTAGGGGGGACTGCGTTCGCGCTTTCCCCTGGTGGATTCTGGTGGCTAAGATCAGACCTCGTTTCTGCTGCGTGCGCCTCGGAGGGCCTCGTGAGCTATTCTTTGACTTTCTTGTGGTTACGGCTTGGCCTTCGGGGCTTTTCGCGTGTCATCCGTCCCCGTGTCGTCCTTATGACCGCTCACGTCGGTGCTCACTTTCGGTCTGTATCTGTATGTGGGCGAGGAGTTTCCTTACTTGGGACGCCTCGGTGCTTGAGCGGTGACCGGCTCTCTCAGCAATAAAGAAAATAATATCCTTTAAAAAAAAAAAAAAAAAAGATCGAATCGAAATGAATCAATTCGAAAAGAATCAAATCGAATCGAATCGAAAAGAATCGAATCGAAAAGAATTGAAT
This sequence comes from Canis lupus familiaris, assembly GCF_011100685.1. Classification (NCBI taxonomy): domain Eukaryota; kingdom Metazoa; phylum Chordata; class Mammalia; order Carnivora; family Canidae; genus Canis; species Canis lupus. The sequence goes on along the minus strand of NW_023330101.1, from coordinate 5,801 downwards.
TGAAAAGAATCGAATTGAATCGAATTGAAAAGACTCGAATCGAATTAAAAGAATCGAATCGAATCGAAAAGAATCGAATCGAATCGGAAAGAATTGAATTGGAATGAATCGATTTGAATCGAATTGAAAAGAATCGAATCGAAAAAATCGAATCGAAAAGAACTGAGTTGAGTTGAATCGAATCGAAAAGATTCGAATCGAATCGTGTCGAATCAAAAAGATGGAATCGAAACGAATCGAATCGAATCGAATCGAAAAGAATCGAATAGATAGCAAAGAATCAAATCGAATAGAAAAGAATTTGAATCGAATTGAAACGATTCGAAAACATCGAAACTAATCGAATCATCGAATGGAAAAGAATCGAATCGAATCAAAAAGAATCGAAACGAACTGAATCGAAAGAATCGAATCGAACAGAATCGAAAAGAATTGAATCGTGATGTAACAAATCGAATCCAAATGATCGAATCAAGCCAAGTCGAAAAGAATTGAATCGAAAAGAATCGAATCAAAATGAAAAGAATCGAATAGAATCGAATTGAAAATAATCGAATTGAACCGAATCAAATAGAATAGAATCGAACAGAATTGAATCGAATGAAAAGAATCTTATCGAATCGATTCGAAAAGAATTGAATCGAATCGAATGGAGAAGAATCAAATCAAATGGAATCGAAAAGAATCGAATCAAAGAGAATCTAATCGAAACGAAAAGAATCAATCGAATCGAAAAGAATCGAATCGAAACGAAAAGTGTCGAATCGAATCGAATCGAAAAGAATCGAATCGAACCGAAAAGAATCAAATCGAATCGAAAAGAATCGAATTGAATTGAATCGTAATGAAAAGAATCGAATCGAATCGAAAGAATCAAATAAATCGAAAACAATTGAATCGAATGCAATCAAATCGAAAAGAATCGAATCGAATTGAAAAGAATCAAATCGAATTGATTGAATCGAAAAGAATCGAATCGAATCGCATCGAATCGAAAATAATAGAATTGAATAAAAATAATCGAATCGAATTGAGAATAATTGGAATTGAATTGAATCGATAATCGAATCGAAACTAATCGAATCGAATCAAATCGATTCGAAAAAATCGAATCAGATTGCAACGAATCGAATCATATTGAATTGATTTGAATTGAAATGAATCGAATCTAATCAAATCAAAAAGAATCGAATCCAAAGAATCGAATTGTAGAAAATCAAATCAAAACAAAAAGATTCAAATCGAAACGAATCAAATTGAAAAGAATCGAATCGAATCGAATCGAAAAGAATCGAATCGAATCGAAAAGAATCGAATAGAAAGAATCGTATCGAATCAAATCTAAAAGAATCGAATCGAATCGAATCAAAAAGAATCGAATCGAATTGATTCGCATCGAAAAGAATCGAATCGTATCGAATCGAAAAGAATCGAATCTATTCGAATCGAATGGAATTGAATCAAAAAGAATCGAATCGAATTGAAACGAAAAGAATCGAATAGATTCGAATTGAAACAAATCGAAAAAAATCAAAACGAATCAAATCACATCGAGTGGAAAAGAATCGAATCAAATAGAAAAGAATCGAATTGAATCGAACTGAATCGAAAAGAATCGAATAGATCAAATCAAAAAGAATCGAATCGATTCGAGATGAACCGAGTAGAATCGAGTCGAAGTGAAAAGAATTGAATCGAATCGAATCGAAAAGAATCTAATCGAAACGAAAAGAATCGAATCGAAGAGAATCTAATCGAAATGAAAAGAATCAAATCGAATCGAAAAGAATCGAATCGAAACGAAAACTGTCGAATCGAATCGAATCGAAAAGAATCGCAGTTGAATAGGAAAAGAATCGAATCGAATAAAGTCGATAGATTGAATCAAATCCAATAGAATCGAAAGATGGCGAATCGTAAATTGAAAAGAATACGAACCGAAGTGAAAGAATCGAATCGAATCGAAAGAAATCAAATCGAAAAAAATCGAATCGAAATTAAACAGAATCGAAATCGAATCAAAGCATAAAGAATCGAATCTAATTGAATCGAAAGAATCGAATTGATTATCAAATAGAGAAAGATCTAATGGTACGGAATCGAATCGAAAGAATCCAATTGTATTGAATCGAATCGAAAAGAAATGAATTGAATTAGATTATAAAAAGAATCGAATCGAAAGGAATCGACTCGAAACGTAAAGAATCGAATCGAAAAAAATTGAATAGAATCAAAAGAAGTGAATAGAAATGAATCGAATCGAAATGAAAAGAATTGAATCGAATCGAATCGAAACAATCGAATAAAAAAGAATCGAATTGAAACAAAAGAATCGATTGTATTTAATCGAATCCAAAAATCTAATTGAATCGAATCGAAAAGAATCGATTTGAAAAGAATCTAATCGAATTGATAGAAAATTGAATCGAATCGAAAACAATCGAATCGAATCGAAGGAAAAGAATCGAATTGTATGGAAATACGAATCGAAAAGAATCTAATTGAGTAGAAAGAATCAAAGCAAATTTAATGGAATCAAAAAGAACCGAATAGACATCGAATTGAATCGAATCGAAAAGATCGAAACGAATTGAATCGAAAAGCATTGAGTCGAATCAAATCGAAAAGAATCGAATCGTATCAAATTGAAAAGAATCGAATCGATCTGAAAAGAATTGAATCGAATTGAATCGAATCGAAAGAATCAAATTGAACGAAAAGAATCAAATCGAATAGCAAGAATCGAATCGAAACGAATCGATTTGAAAAGAGCCGAATCGAATCGAATTGAATGAAATATTCGAATCGAATCGAAAAGAATCTAATCTAATGAAATCCAAAAGAATCAAATCGAACAAATAGAAATCAAACCGAATGGAATTGGATCGAAAGGAGTCGATTTCCGAAATCAAATTGGATGACTGAAAAGAATTGAATCGAATCGAATAAAAACAATGTGAATCGAATAGAATAGAAAAGAAGAGAATCGAAACGAAAAGAATCACAAATTGAAATCGAAAAGGAATCGAATCGAAAAGAATCGAATCAAAGAGACAAGACTCGTAATCGAATGAAAGAATAGAATCAAAAGAATCGAATTGAAACAAAAAGAATCGAATTGAATTGAATCGAAAGAATCGAGTGAATCGAATCGAAAAGAATCGAATTGAATTAAAATCGAAGAGATCGAATCGAATTGAATTGAATCGAAGAGAATCGAATCGAATAGAAAAAGATCAATCGAAATGAATCGATTTGAAACGAAAAGAATCGAATCGAATCAAATTGAATGAAAAGAATTGAATCGAATCAAAAAGAATTGAATCAAAAAGAATCAAACCGAAACAAAAAGAATCAAACCGAATTGAAAAGAATCTAACTGAATAGAATCGAAAAGAATCGACGTACCGAATCGAATCCAATCGAAAAAAATCTAATCGTATCAAATCGAATCGAAAAGAATTGAAATGAATAGAATAGAAAAGATTCGAATCAAATCAAAAACAATCAAATCGAGTAATATCGAATCGAAAAGAATCGAATCGAAAAGAATCGAATCGAATGGAAAAGAAATTGAATCAAAAAGAATTGATTCAAATCAAAAAGAATCGAATTGATTCGAATCGAAAAGACTCGAATCGAAAAGAATCGAAAAGAATCGAATCGAATCAAAAAGGATCGAATCGCAAAGAACCGAATCTAAAGAAAAGGAATCGAATCAATCGAAACGAATAGAATCGAAAAGAATCGATTTGAATCGAAATGAAAAGAATCGTATCGAATCAAATCGAAAAAAATCAAATGGAATCGAATCGAATCGTATCGAAAAGAATCAAATCAAATGAAAAGAATCGAATCGAATAGAAAAGAATCGAATTGATTGGAATCGACTCGAAAACAATCTAATTGAATTGAAAGGAATCGAATCAAATTTAATGGAATCGACAAGAATCGTATCAAATCAAAAAGATCGATATTACCTGGCAGGGGAGATACCATGATCACGAAGGTGGTTTTCCCAGGGCGGGCTTATCCATTGCACTCCGGATGTGCTGACCCCTGCGATTTCCCCAAATGGGGGAAACTCGACTGCATAATTGTGGTAGTGGGGGACTGCGTTCGCGCTTTCCCCTGGTGATTCTGGTGGCTAAGATCAGACCTCGTTTCTGGCTGCGTGCGCCTCGGAGGCCTCGTGAGCTATTCTTTGACTTTCTTGTGGTACGGCTTGGCCTTCGGGGCTTTTCGCGTGTCATCCGTCCCGTGTCGTCCTTATGACCGCTCACGTCGGGTTCACTTCGGGGTGTATCTGTATGTGGCGAGGAGTTCCTTACTTGGGACGCCTCGGTGCTTGAGCGGTGACCGGCTCTCTCAGCAATAAAGAAATAATATCCTTTAAAAAAAAAAAAAAAAAAAGATCGAATCGAAATGAATCAATTCGAAAAGAATCAAATCGAATCGAATCGAAAGAAAGAATCGAAAGAAACGAATTGAATTGAAAAGAATCGAATTGAATCGAATTGAAAAGACTCGAATCGAATTAAAAGAATCGAATCGAATCGAAAAGAATCGAATCGAATCGGAAAGAATGAATTGGAATGAATCGATTTGAATCGAATTGAAAAGAAGGAATCGAAAAAAATCGAATCGAAAAGAACTGAGTTGAGTTGAATCGAATCGAAAAGATTCGAATCGAATCGTGTCGAATCAAAAAGATGGAATCGAAACGAATCGAATCGAATCGAATCGAAAAGAATCGAATAGATAGAAAGAATCAAATCGAATAGAAAAGAATTTGAATCGAATTGAAACGATTCGAAAACATCGAAACTAATCGAATCATCGAATGGAAAAGAATCGAATCGAATCAAAAAGAATCGAAACGAACTGAATCGAAAGAATCGAATCGAACAGAATCGAAAAGAATGAATCGTGAGGTAACAAATCGAATCCAAATGATCGAATCAAGCCAAGTCGAAAAGAATTGAATCGAAAAGAATCGAATCAAAATGAAAAGAATCGAATAGAATCGAATTGAAAATAATCGAATTGAACCGAATCAAATAGAATAGAATCGAACAGAATTGAATCGAATGAAAAGAATCTTATCGAATCGATTCGAAAAGAATTGAATCGAATCGAATGAAGAGAAGAATCAAATCAAATGGAATCGAAAAGAATCGAATCAAAGAGAATCTAACGAAACGAAAAAGAATCAATCGAATCGAAAAAGAATCGAATCGAAACGAAAGTGTCGAATCGAATCGAATCGAAAAGAATCGAATCGAACCGAAAAGAATCAAATCGAATCGAAAAGAATCGAATTGAATTGAATCGTAATGAAAAGAATCGAATCGAATCGAAAAGAATCAAATCGAATCGAAAACAATTGAATCGAATGCAACAAATCGAAAGAATCGAATCGAATTGAAAGAATCAAATCGAATTGATTGAATCGAAAGAATCGAATCGAATCGAATCGCATCGAATCGAAATAATAGAATTGAATAAAAATAATCGAATCGAATTGAGAATAATTGGAATTGAATGAATCGATAATCGAATCGAAACTAATCGAATCGAATCAAATCGATTCGAAAAAATCGAATCAGATTGCAACGAATCGAATCATATTGAATTGATTGAATGAAATGAATCGCATCTAATCAAATCAAAAAGAATCGAATCCAAAGAATCGAATTGTAGAAAATCAAATCAAAACAAAAAGATTCAAATCGAAACGAATCAAATTAAAGAATCGAATCGATCGAATCGAAGAATCGAATCGAATCGAAAAGAATCGA
>NW_023330100.1:0-25017 GCF_011100685.1 Canis lupus familiaris | reverse complement strand
TGGGCCTCACCTGGACCTGGTGAATCTCTCCCATCTGGGCCTCAACCAGTCCTGGTGAGTTTGTTCCCCACCTGACCTGATTGCTTTGGACTCTTTCTTGGCCTCACCTGGAACTGGTGACTCTTATCCTCTGCGCGTGACTCAGGCCTGGAGACTCTGGTCCTCATCTGGATATCACCTGGACCAGGTTATTCTGGTACCCCTCTAGGTCTAAACCAGATCTGGTGTCTCTGGTCCTCAACTGGGCCTCGTCTGGACCTAGTGAATATGCTCCATCTGGGCCTCATTTGGACCTGGTGACTCTCTTCCCTACCTGGGCATCATCGGGACAAGGTTCCACTGCATGGCCTTTAGGTTGGCCGCACCTGACCTGGTAAATGTGGTTCTACCTGGGCATCATCGGGACGTGGTTACTCTATTCCCAGTGGGACTGACCTGATCGTGGTAACTCTGGTCCTGACTTTGGCCTTTTCTGTGTCATGTGACTCTGGCTCCCCCTGGACCTCACCTGTAAGTGGTAACTCTGATCCTAAGCATGGACTCACCTCACCTGGAGACTGTGGTTTCCATCGGTACCTCACCTGGACCTCATGTCTCTGGTCCCAACTAGGACTCACCAGGACTTGTATCTGGTACCCACCTGAGTAGCATCAGGATATGGTTACACTGTTCACCAACAGTGACGGGCCGGACCTATTAACTCTCGTCTTCACCTGGTCTACACTTGGACATGGTGACACTGGTTCCCACCAGGGTCTCACCTGGACATGGTGACTCAGATCCCTACCTGCTCCTCACCTGTAACTGGTGATTCTCGTTCCCACATGGACATCATGTGGACCTGGTGGCTGCAGTGTTTCTAGCTTCTCATGTACCTCGTGACTCTGGTCCCCATCAGGACCTGACCGGGACCTGGTGAGTGTGGTTGCCACCTGCACCTCACCTGGATCTGGTGATTCTGGTCTGCATGAGACTACCCTGGATCTGGTGACTGTGGTCCCCACCTGGGTTCACCTGGATTTGGGGACTCTGGTCCCCATCTGGGCCTCACCTGGCCGTGTTGACCATGGTCCTCAACTGGGCAAAATTGGTCCCGTTGGCTGTGTTCCACAACTGGACCTCACCTGGACCAGGTGACTCTGGTACCCTCTGGGTCTCACCGTTCCCTAGTGACTGTGAACCCCACTTTGGCCTGACTTGGACCTGCTGACCCTGGTTGCAACCTGCTCCTGACCTCGAACTTTTGACTCTGGTTTTTCAAGGCCTCCCCTGGACCTGGTGATCCTGGTCCCCACCTGGGCCTCACCTGGACGTGGTGACTTGTCAACACCGGGGACTCACCTGGCCTTGTTACTGTGTTCTACACCTGGGCCTCAAGTAGACCTGTTGCCTCTGATCCCCACCGGGGCCTCAGTTGTCTGGTAACTCTGGTCCTCACCTGGCCTCATCTGGACCTAGTGACTCTGGTCACCACCTGTTCTTCACCTGGATCTGGTGACTCTGGTCCCCACCTGGACTTCACCTGGATCTGGTGACTCTGGTCCCCACCTGGACATCTCCTGGACCTGGTGACTCTCTGTCCAACATGGACCTCACCTGGATCTGGTGACTCTGGTCCTCACTTTGCCCTCACCTGGACCTGGTGTCTCTCATCCCCACATTGAACTAACTCAAAACTGCAGAATCTTGCCACACCTAGGCCGCCCCCAGACTGGTGACTCTTGTCCCCAGCTATGCCTCAATTCGACCTGATGAATCTGGTCCTCACCTGGGCCTCACATGGACCTGGGACTCAGCTCCATAGAGTGGCTCTGGTTCCCACAAGGGGATCACCTGATACTGCTGACTGTGGTGTTATTCTATGCCTCACCAGGACCTAGTGATTCTGTTTGCCATCTGGGCCTGCATGGCCCTAGTGACTCTGGTCCTCACCCAGGCATCATTGGGACCTGGATAATCTATTCTACACCTGGGCCTCACTTTGACGAGGGACCTCTGGTCCCATTCTGGGCCTCAAACTAAATGGTTACTCTGGTTCCCCCTCTGGGCCTCACCCCTACCTGGTGACTCTGGTCACCCCTTAGGCTTCATATGGGCCTGCTGAAACTGGTCCTTAGCTGGTCCGCACCTGGATCTGGTGATTGGTCGCCACCTGGGTCTCACCTGGACTTGTTGAATCCTGTTGCCTCCTGCGCTCCCCTGGACCTTGTGACTGTGGTCCCACCTGGACCTCACCTGGATCTGGTGGCTCTGGTTCCCATATGGGGCTCTCCTGGACCTGGTTCCTGTGGTCTCCATTTGGCCTCACCTGGAACACAATGACTCTGATCCATATTTGGGCCTCTCCTGGACCTGTTGACTCTGGTCCTTACCTGGGCTTCATTGGGACCTGGATACCTCTTATATTCCTGGGCCTCATCTGTACCTGGTGACTGTGGTCCCACCTGGATCTCACCTGGACGAGGTGACTTGTTCCCACAGTGACCTCACCTGGACCTGGTGGCTCAGGTCCTCATATTGGCATCATGGGACCTGGTTTCTCAGTTCCACATCGGGGCCTCACCTGGACTAGTGATTCTCGTCCCTCTGGGCCTCACCCTGACGTGGTGACTCTGGTCCCCACCTGGATATCACCAGTACCGGGTGACTCTGGTCCCCCTCTGGGACTCACCCGAAGCTGGCGACACTTGTCCTCAGCTGGATCTCAACAGTACCTGTTGAATCTACTCCTTACTTAGGTCTCGTCTGGACCTTGTGACTCTTTTCCCACCTGGCATCAATGGGATCATGGTTACTCTGTTTCCCTCCTGGGCCTCACCTGGACATGATAACTTTGCTCCACACCTGGGACTCACCTGGACATGATGACTCTGATCCACTCTGGGCCTCCCTCTGACATGGAGACTCTGGTCCCCATCTGGATGTCTCCTAGACCAGGTGAATCTGGTACCCCTCTAGGCTCAACCAAACCTGGTGACTCTGGTCCTCAACTGGGACTCCCGGGACCTAGTGAATTCTCCCCACTGCGCCTCGCTGGATGGTGACTCTGGTTCTACTGTGCATCATGGGACATGGTTACTCTATTACCCACTGGAGTGACCTGATCCTGGTACACTATTCCTGACTTTGGCTTTCTGTACCAGGTGACTCTGGCTACCTGGGCCTCACCTGTACTGGTGACTCTGATCGTAAGCATGGCTCACCTGACCTGGTGACTGTGGTTCCCATCGGACCTCACCTGGACCTCATGTCCGGTTCCCACTGGGCCTCAAGGACCTGGTGTCTGGTACCACCTGGGTAGCATCGATATGGTTACACTGTTCACAACATCATCCAGCGGACCTAATTAACTCTGGTCTTCACCTGGGCACACTGGACATGTGATACTGGTTCCCACTGGGTCTCACTGGACATGGTGAGTCGGATCCCCACCTGGTCCTCACCTGTAACTGGTGATTTCATTCCCACATGGACATCATGTGGACTGGTGGCTGCAGTGTTTCTAGCTTCTCATGTACCTCGTGTCTCTGGTCCCCACCAGGGCATCTCCGGGACCGGGTGAGTGTGGTTGCCACCTGCAACTCACATGGACCTGGTGATTCTGGTCGCACCTGAGACTACCCTGGATCTGGTGACTGTGGTCCCCACCTGGGCTTTACCTGAATTTGGGGACTCCAGTCCCCATCTGGGCCTCACCTGGCCCTTGACCATGGTCCTCACTGTGCGAAATTGGGACCCGGTGTCTGTGTTCCACAACTGGAACTCACTGGACCAGGTGACTCTGGTCCCACTCTGGGTGTCACCGTGCCCTAGTGACTGTGAACCCCACTTTGGCCTGACTTGGACCTGCTGACCCTGGTTGCCACCTGCGGCTGACCACGAACTGTTGACTCTGGTTCTTTCTAGGGCCTTCCCTGGACCTGGTGATCCTGGTCGGACCTGGCTCCACTGGACGTGGTGATCCTGTCACCAATGGGGACTCACCTGACCTGCTTACTGTGTTCCACACCTGGGCCTCAAGTAGACCTGTTGACCATGGTCCCCAAGCCGGCCTCACATGGACCTGTTGCCTCTGATCCCCAACGGATCCTCACGTGTACCTGGTATCTCTGCTCCTCACCTGGGCCTCATCTGGTCCTAGTTCCCACAGGGGACCTCACCTGCACCTGGTGACTCAGGTCCTCATAGGGCTTCATGAGACCTGGTTTCTCAGTTCCACATCGGGGCCTCATCTGGACCTAGTGATTCTCGTCCCCCTCTGGGCCTTACCCGGACGTGGTGATTCTGGTCCCCACCTGGATATCACCAGAACCGGGTGACTCTGGTCCCCCTCTGGGACTCACCCGGAGCTGGGACACTGGTCCTCAGCTGATCCTCAACAGGACCTGGTGAATCTACTCCTCACTTAGGCCTCGTTTGGACCTTGTGACTCTTTTCTCACCTGACATCAATGGGACATGTTTATTCTGTTCCCCAACTGGGCCTCACCTGGACATGATAACTTTGCTCCACCGTTTGGCCTCAACTGCTCCTGAGACTCTTGTCCCCCCACCGAGGCCTCAATCTGGACCTGGTGACTGTGGTCCCCACCTGGGTCTCACCTGGACCTGGTGACTCTCGTTCCCACATGAAACACACCTGGACCTGGTCACTGTTGTTTTCTTGTAGACTCACATTTACCTGGTGACACCGGTCCCCACTAGGGCCTCACCTGGATCTGGTGACTCTGGCTAGCAGGTTGGCTTCACCTGGACTGGTGAGGGGTTGCCACCTGAGCTTCACCCATACCTGATGACTCAGGAACCCACGGATTCTCTTGGACCTGGTGAATCTGGTCCTTACATGGTCCTCTCCCAGACCCGGGGATTCTGGTCACCTCCGGGCCTCACCTGGACCTGGTGAATCTCTATCCCATCTGGGCCTCAACCAGTCCTGGTGAGTTTGTTCCCCACCTGACCTGATTGCTTTGGACTCTTTCTTGGCCTCACCTGGAACTGGTGACTCTTATCCTCTGTGGCGTGACACAGGCCTGGAGACTCTGGTCCTCATCTGGATATCACCTGGACCAGGTTATTCTGGTACCCCTCTAGGTCTAAACCAGATCTGGTGTCTCTGGTCCTCAACGGCCTCGTCTGGACCTAGTGAATATGCTCCATCTGGGCCTCATTTGGACCTGGTGACTCTCTTCCTACCTGGGCATCATCGGGACAAGGTTCCACTGCATGGCCTTTAGGTTGGCCGCACCTGCACCTGGTAAATGTGGTTCTACCTGGGCATCATCGGGACGTGGTTACTCTATTCCCAGTGGGACTGACCTGATCGTGGTAACTCTGGTCCTGACTTTGGCCTTTTCTGTGTCATGTGACTCTGGCTCCCCCTGGACCTCACCTGTAAGTGGTAACTCTGATCCTAAGCATGGACTCACCTCACCTGGAGACTGTGGTTTCCATCGGACCTCACCTGGACCTCATGTCTCTGGTCCCAACTAGGACTCACCAGGACTTGTATCTGGTACCCACCTGAGTAGCATCAGGATATGGTTACACTGTTCACCAACAGTGACGCCGGGGACCTATTAACTCTCGTCTTCACCTGGTCTACACTTGGACATGGTGACACTGGTTCCCACCAGGGTCTCACCTGGACATGGTGACTCAGATCCCTACCTGCTCCTCACCTGTAACTGGTGATTCTCGTTCCCACATGGACATCATGTGGACCTGGTGGCTGCAGTGTTTCTAGCTTCTCATGTACCTCGTGACTCTGGTCCCCATCAGGACCTGACCGGGACCTGGTGAGTGTGGTTGCCACCTGCACCTCACCTGGATCTGGTGATTCTGGTCTGCACTTGAGACTACCCTGGATCTGGTGACTGTGGTCCCCACCTGGGTTCACCTGGATTTGGGGACTCTGGTCCCCATCTGGGCCTCACCTGGCCGTGTTGACCATGGTCCTCAACTGGGCAAATTGGTCCCGTTGGCTGTGTTCCACAACTGGACCTCACCTGGACCAGGTGACTCTGGTACCCCTCTGGGTCTCACCGTTCCCTAGTGACTGTGAACCCCACTTTGGCCTGACTTGGACTGCTGACCCTGGTTGCAACCTGCTCCTGACCTCGAACTTTTGACTCTGGTTCTTTCAAGGGCCTCCCCTGGATCTGGTGATCCTGGTCCCCACCTGGGCCTCACCTGGACGTGGTGACTCTTGTCAACACCGGGGACTCACCTGGCCCTTGTTACTGTGTTCTACACCTGGGCCTCAAGTAGACCTGTTGCCTCTGATCCCACCGGGGCCTCAGTTGTCTGGTAACTCTGGTCCTCACCTGGCCTCATCTGGACCTAGTGACTCTGGTCACCACCTGTTCTTCACCTGGATCTGGTGACTCTGGTCCCCACCTGGACTTCACCTGGATCTGGTGACTCTGGTCCCCACCTGGACATCTCCTGGACCTGGTGACTCTCTGTCCAACATGGACCTCACCTGGATCTGGTGACTCTGGTCCTCACTTTGCCCTCACCTGGACCTGGTGTCTCTCATCCCCACATTGAACTAACTCAAAACTGCAAATCTTGCGACACCTAGGCCGCCCCCAGATCTGGTGACTCTTGTCCCCAGCTATGCCTCAATTCGACCTGATGAATCTGGTCCTCACCTGGGCCTCACATGGACCTGGGACTCAGCTCCATAGAGTGGCTCGGTTCCCACAAGGGGACCTGATACTGCTGACTGTGGTGTTATTCTATGCCTCACCAGGACCTAGTGATTCTGTTTGCCTTCTGGGCCTGCATGGCCCTAGTGACTCTGGTCCTCACCCAGGCATCATTGGGACCTGGATAATCTATTCTACACCTGGGCCTCACTTTGACGAGGGACCTCTGGTCCCATTCTGGGCCTCAAACTAAACTGGTTACTCTGGTTCCCCCTCTGGGCCTCACCCCTACCTGGTGACTCTGGTCACCCCTTAGGCTTCATATGGGCCTGCTGAAACTGGTCCTTAGCTGGTCCGCACCTGGGTCTGGTGATTGGTCGCCACCTGGGTCTCACCTGGACTTGTTGAATCCTGTTGCCTCCTGCGCCTCCCCTGGACCTTGTGACTGTGGCCCCACCTGGACCTCACCTGGATCTGGTGGCTCTGGTTCCCATATGGGGCTCTCCTGGACCTGGTTCCTGTGGTCTCCATTTGGCCTCACCTGGAACACAATGACTCTGATCCATATTTGGGCCTCTCCTGGACCTGTTGACTCTGGTCCTTACCTGGGCTTCATTGGGACCTGGATACTCTCTTATATTCCTGGGCCTCATCTGTACCTGGTGACTGTGGTCCCACCTGGATCTCACCTGGACGAGGTGACTTGTTCCCACAGTGACCTCACCTGGACCTGGTGGCTCAGGTCCTCATATTGGCATCATGGGACCTGGTTTCTCAGTTCCACATCGGGGCCTCACCTGGACCTAGTGATTCTCGTCCCCTTGGGCCTCACCCTGACGTGGTGACTCTGGTCCCAACCTGGATATCACCAGTACCCGGGTGACTCTGGTCCCCTCTTGGACTCACCCGAAGCTGGCGACACTTGTACCTCACTGGATCTCAACAGTACCTGTTGAATCTACTCCTTACTTAGGTCTCGTCTGGACCTTGTGACTGCTATTCTCACCTGGCGTCAATGTGATCCATGGTTACTTCTGTTTCCCTCCTCCTGGGCCTCACCTGGACATGATAACTTGCTCCACACCTGGGACTCCCTGGACATGATGACTCTGTTCCATCTCTGGGCCTCCTCTGACATGGAGACTCTGGTCCCCATCTGGGATGTCTCCTACCAGGTGAATCTGGTACCCCCTTTAGGGCCTCAACCACAAACCTGGTGACTCTAGTCCTCAACCTGGACTCCCCGGGACCCTAGTGAATATGCTCCCCAACTGCGCCTCATCTGTACATGGTGACTCTGGTTCTACGTGTGCATCATCGGGACCATGGTTACTCTATTCCCCACTGGGAGTGACCTGATCCTGGTAACACTATTCCTACTTTGGCATTTTCTGTACCAGGTTGACTCTGGCTCAACCTGGGCCTCACCTGTACTGGTGACTCTGATCGTAGCATGGCACCTCACCTGACCTGGTGACTGTGGTTCCCATCGGGACCTCACCTGACCTCATTGTCTCTGGTCCCAACTGGGCACCTCCCAGGACCTGGTGTACTCGGTACCCCACCCTCGTAGCATGAGGATATGGTTAACACTGTTCAATAACAGTGACTCAGCGGGACCTATTAACTCTGGCCTTCACCTGGGCCCACCTGGACATGGTGATACTGGTTCCCCCCTCGGTCTCTCACCTGGACATGGTGAGTCGGATCCCCACCATGGTCCTCCCCTGTAACTGTGATTCTCGTTCCCACATGGACATCATGTGGACCTGGTGGCTGCAGTGTTTCTAGCTTCTCATGTAACCTCGTGACTCTGGTCCCCACCAATGGCCGTCGACCGGGACCTGGTGAGTGTGGGTTGCCACCAGCCTGACCACCACAACCTGGGCCTGGTGATTCTGGTCTGCACCTGAGACTCCCCTGGATCTGGTTGACTGGTGGTCCCCACCTGGGCTTCACCTGGATTTGGGTACCCCCCTGTCCCCAATCTGGGCCTCACCTGGCCCTTTGACCAGTGTCCTCAACGGGCAAAATTGGGACACTGTGACTGGTGTTCCACAACTGGAACTCACCTGGACCAGGTGACTCGGTCCCCCTCTGGGTCCTCACCGTGCCCTAGTCACTGTGAACCCCACTTTGGCCTGACTTCGACCTGCTGACCCTGGTTGCCACCTGTGCCTGACCTCGAATTGTTGACTCTGGTTCTTTCAAGGGCCCTATACCCGGTGATCCTGATGCCCACCTGGGCCTCACCTGCACGTGGTGTCTCTAGTCACCACCGGGGACTCATCTGGACCTGCTTACTGTGTTCCACACCTGGGCCTCAATTACACCTCTTGACCATAGTCCCCAAGCTCGCCTCACATGGACCTGTTACCTCTGATCCCACCGGGGCCTCACGTGTACCTGGTAACTCTGGTCCTCACCTGGGCTTCATCTGCCCCTAATGACTCTGGTCCCCACCTGGACTTCACATGGATCTCCTGACTCTGGTCCCCACCTGGAACTCACCTGTATCTGGTGACTCTTGTCTCAGTTTGGCCTCACCTGGACTGGTGTCTCTCGTCCCTACTTTGACCTAACTCAGAACTGCTGAATCTTGCCCCACCTAGGCCGCACCCAGACCTCATGACTCTTGTCCCCAGCTATGCCTCAATTCGACCTGATGAATCTGGTCCTCACGTCGGCCTCACATGAACCTGGGACTCAGCTGGATAGAGTGGCTCTGGTTCCCACAAGGGGCTCACCTGATACTGGTGACTGTGTTCTTATTCTATGCCTCACCAGGATCTAGTGATTCTGTTCCCCATCTGGGCTTTCATGGCATTAGTGACTCTGGTCCTCCCAGGCATCATTGGGACCTGGATACTCTATTGCACACCTGGGCCTCACTTTGTCCAGGGAACTCTGGTCCCATTCTGGGCCTCAAACTAAACTGGTTACTCTGGTTCCCCCTCTGGGCCTCACCCTTACCTGGTGACACTGGTCACCCCTTGGGCTTCACTTGCGGCTGGTGAATCTGGTTCTTAGCTGGTCCGCACCTGTATCTGGTGACAGGTCACCACGTGGGCCTCATTTGAACCTGGTGAATCTGGTCCTTACCTGGTCCTCACCCGGACCTGGTAACCCTGGTCACCACCTGGGAATCACCTGGACCTGGTGAATCTGGTCCCCATCTGGGCCTCACCCAGTCCTGTGACTTTTTCCCCCCTGGACCTGATTGCTGTGGACTCCTTCTTGGCCTCAACTGGAACTGGTGACTATGATCCTAACTGGGCCTCACCCAGATCTGGTGACTCTGGTCCTCACCTGTGGACCATTATGACCTGGATACTCTGTTCCACACCTGAGCCTCACCTGGACATGATGACTCTGGATCCCCTCTGGGCCTCACCCTGACATGGTGACTCTGGTCCCCATCTGGATGTCACCTAGACCAGGTGAATCTGGTACCCCTCTAGGGCTCAAATAGACCTGGTGACACTGGTCCTCAACTGGGTGTCACCGAGACCTAGTGAATATGCTCCCCACCTGCGCCTCATCTGGACCTGGTGACGCTGGGTCTACCTGGGCATCATCGGGACATGGTTACTCTGTTTCCCACTGGGACTGACCTGATCCTGGTAACTCTGGTCCTTACTTTGGCTTCTTCTGTACCAGGTGACTCTGGCTCCACCTGGGCCTCACCTGTAACTGGTGACTCTGATCCAAAGCATGGCCTCTCCTGACCTGGTGACTGCGGTTCCCATCGGGAACTCACCTGGACCTCATGTCTCTGGTCCCACCTGGGCCTCACCAGGACCTGGTGTCTCTGGTACACACCTGGGTAGCATCAGGATATGGTTACACTGTTCACTAACAGTGACCCAGCCGGACCTATTAACTCTGGTCTTCACCTGGGCCACACCTGGACATGGTGACACTCGTTCCCACCTGGGTCTCACCTGGAAATGGTGAGTCAGATACCCACCTGGTCCTAACCTATAACTGTTTATTCTCGTTCCCACATGGACATCATGTGGACCTGGTGGCTGCGGTGTTTCTAGTTTGTCATGTACCTCGTGACACTGGTCCCCACCAGGGCCTCACCGGGACCTGGTGAGTGTGGTTGCCACCTGCACCTCACCTGGACCTGGTGATTCTGGTCTGCACCTGAGACTACCCTGGATCTGGTGACTGTGGTCCCCACCTGGGCTTCACCTGGATTTGGGGACTCTCGTCCCCATGTGAGGCTCACCAGGCCCTGTTGACCATGGTCTTCAACTGGGCAAAATTGGGACGCGGTGACTGTGTTCCACAACTGGACCTCACCTGGACCACGTGACTCTGGTGCCCCTCTGGGTCTCACCATTCCCTAGTGACTGTGAACCCCACTTTCCCCTGACTTAGACCTGCTGTCCCTGGTTGAAACCTGCGCCTGAACTCGAACTGTTGACTCTGGTTCTTTCAAGGGCCTCCCCTGTACCTGGTGATCCTGGTCCGAACCTGGGCCTCACCTGGACGTGGTGACTCTTGTCACCATGGGGACTCACCTGGACCTGCTTACTGTGTTCCACACCTGGGCCTCAAGTAGACCTGTTGACCATGGTCCCCAAGCCGGCTCACATGGACCTGTTGCCTCTGATCCCCACCGGGGCCTCACGTGTACCTGGTAACTCTGGTCTTCACCTGGGCCTCATCTGGACCTAGAGACTCTGGTCCCCACCTGGGCTTCACCTGGATCTGGAGACTCTGGTCCCCATCTGGACTTCACCTGGATCTGGTGACTCTGATCCCAATCTGGACCTCTCCTGGACTTGGTGTCTCTCTTGCCCACTTTGACCTAACTCAGAACTGCTGAATCTTGCCCCACCTATTACGCACCCAGACCTGGTGACTCTTGTCCCTAGCTATTCCTCAATTCGACCTGATGAATCTGGTCCTCACGTGGACCTCACATTTACCTGGGACTCAGCTGGAAAGAGTGGCTCTGGTTCCCACTAGGGGCTCACCTGATACTGCTGAATGTGGTCTTATTCTATGCCTCACCAGAACCTAGTGATTCTGTTCCCCATCTGGGCCTGCATGGCCTTAGTGACTCTGGTCCTCACTCAGGCATCATTGGGACCTGGATACTCTATTCCACACCTGGGCCTCACTTTTACCAGGAACCGCTGGTCCCATTCTGGGCCTCAAACTAAACTGGTTACTCTGGTTCCCCCTCTTAACCTCACCCTTACCTGGTGACTCTGGTCACCCCTTGGGCCTCCCCTGGTCCTGGTGACTCTGGCCTGCAGGTTGACCTCACCTGGACTTGATTAGTTGATGCCACCTGGGCCTCACCCTTACCTGGTGACTCAGGTCCCCACATGGGCCTCTTGGACCTGGTGAATCTGGCCCTTACCTGGACTTCTCCCAGACCCGGGGAATCTGGTCACAACATGGGCCTCACCTGGACCTGGTGAATCTGGGTCCATCTGGGCCTAACCCAGTCCTGGTGACTATGTTCCCCAACTGGACCTGATTGCTCTGGACTCTTTCTTGCCCTCACCTTGAACTGGTGACTCTGATCCTATTACCTAGTCCTCACCCGGAACTGGTAAATCTGGTCACCACCTGGGCATCACCTAGTCCTGGTGACTTTGTTCCCCACGTGGACCTGATTGCTGTGGACACCTTCTTGGCCTCACCTGGAAGTGGTAACTCTGATCACAACTGGGCCTCTCCCAGATCTGGTGACTCTGGTCCTCACCTGGGCCTCATCTGGACCTAGTGACTCTGGTCCCCACCTGGGCTTCACCTGGAACTGGTGACTCTGGTCCCCACCTGGATTTCACCTGGAACTGGTGACTCTGGTCCATACCTGAACCTCTCCTGGACCTGGTGACTCACTTTCCAACATGGACCTCACTTGGATCTGGTGACTATGGTCCTCAGTTTGGCCTCACCTGGACCTGGTGTCTCTCGTCCCCACTTTGACCTAACTCAGAACTGCTGATCTTGCCCCACCTAGGCCGCACGCAGACCTGGTGACTCTTGTCCCCAGCTATGCCTCAATTCGACCTGATGAATCTGGTCCTCACGTGGGCCTCCAAGGACCTGGGACTCAGCTGGATAGAGTGGCTCTGGTTCCCACAAGGGGCACCTGATACTGCTGACTGTGGTCTTATTCTATGCCTCACCAGGACCTAGTGATTCTGTTCCCCATCTGGGCCTGCATGGCCCTAGTAAATCTTTTCCTCACCCAGGCATCATTGGGATCTGGATACTCTATTCCACATCTGCGCCTCACTTTCACCAGGGACCTAGGGTCCCATTCTGTGCCTCAAACTAAACTGGTTACTCTGGTTCCCCTCTGGGCCTCACCCCTACCTGGTGACTCTGGTCACCCCTTGGGCTTCACTTGGGCCTGGTGAATCTGGTCCTTAGCTGTTCCGCTCCTGGATCTGGTGACCGGTCGCTACCTGGGCCTCACCTGGACTTGGTGAAACCTGTTGCCACCTGCGCCTCCCCTGAACCTTGTGACTGTGGTTCCACCCAGACATCACCTGGATCTGGTGGCTCTGGTTCCCATATGGGGCTCTCCTGGACCTGGTTCCTGTGGTCTCCATCTGGCCTCACCTGGAACACAATGACTCTGAACCATATTTGGGCCTCTCCTGGACCTGTTGACTCTGGTCCTTACCTGGGCATCATTGGGACCTGGATACTCTCTTATATACCTGGGCCTCACCTGGACCTGGTGACTCTGGTCCCACCTGGGCCTCACCTGGACGGGTGACTGGTTCCCACAGGACCTCACCTGGACCTGGTGACTCAGGTCCTCATATGGGCATCATGGGACCTGGTTTCTCAGTTCCACATCGAGGCCTCACCTGGACCTAGTGATTCTCGTCCCCTCTGGGCCTCACCCTGACGTGCTGACTCTGGCTCCCACCTGGATATCACCAGACCGGGTGACTCTGGTCCCCCTCTGGGACTCACCCGGGCTGGCGACACTTGTCCTCAGCTGGGCCTCAACAGGACCTGGTGAATCTACTCCTCACTTAGGCCTCGTCTGGACCTTGTGACTCTTTTCCCACCTGGCATCAATGGGACATGGTTACTCTGTTCCCCACCTGGGCCTCACCTGGACATGATAACTTTGCTCCACACTTTGGCCTCAACAAGTCCTGATGACTCTGGTCCCCCTACCTAGTCCTCAATCTGGACCTGGTGACTATGGTCCCCACCTGGGTCTCACCTGGACCTGGTGACTCTCGTTCCCACATGAACCACACTTGGACCTGGTGACTGTGGTGTTCTTGTAGACTCACATTTACCTGGTGACTCGGGTCCCCACTAGGGCCTCACCTGGATCTGATGACTCTGGCCTGCAGGTTGGCCTCACCTGGACCTGGTGAGTGCGTTGCCACTAGGGCCTCACCCATACCTGGTGACTCAGGTCCCCACGTGAGCCTCTTGGACCTGGTGAATCTGGTCCTTACCTGGTCCTCTCCCAGACCCGATGACTCTGGTCACCACCTGGGCCTCACCTGGATCTGGTGAATCTGGTCCCAATCTGGGCCTCACCCATTCTTGGTGACTTTGTTCCACACCTTGACCTGATTGCTGTGGACTCTTTCTTGGCCTCACCTGGAACTGGTGACTCTGATCCTATCTGCGCGTCACCCAGACCTGTTGACTCTGGTCCTCACCTGGGCCTCACCTGGTCATGATGACTCTGGAACTTCTCTGGGCCTCACCCTGACCTGGTGACTCTGGTCCCCATTAGGACGTAACCCGGACTGGGTGATTCTGGTTCCCATCTAGGCCTCAAGCATATCTGGTGATTCTGGTCCTCAACTGGGCCTCACGTGGACTTAGTGAATATGCTCCATGTTGGCCTTATTTGGACCTGGTGACTCGGGTCCCTACCTGGGCATCATCGGCACATGGTTCCGCGCACCGCCTGCAGGTTGGCCTCACCTGAACCTGGTGAGTGGGATTGCCACCTGTGGCTCACCCATACCTGGTGACTCAGGTCCCCACGTGGGCCTCTTGGACCTGGTGAATCTGGTCCTTACCTCGTCTTCTCCCAACCTGGGGACTCTGGTCATCACCTGGGCCTCACCTGGAGAAGGGGAACTGGTCCCCATCTGGGCCTCACCCAGTCCTGGTTACTTTGTTCCCCACCTGGAACTGATTGCTGTGGACTCTTTCTTTGCCTCACCTGCAACTGGTGACTCTGATCCTATCTGGTGACTCTGATCCTATCTGGGCATTACCCAGACCTGGTGACTCTGGTCCTCATGTGGGCATCTTGGTACCTGGTGACTCAGTTCCACACCTGAGCCTAACCTGGACATGATGACTCTGGAACCTCTCTGGGCCTCACCCTGTCCTGGTGACTCTGGTCCCCATCTGGATGTCACCTGGAGCAGGCGATTTTGGTACCCCTCTGAGCCTCAACCAGATCTGGTGACTCTGGTCCTCAACTGGGCCTCACCTGGACCTAGTGAATATGCTCCATCTGGGCCTCATTTGGTACCTGGTGACTCTGGTCCCTCCCTCGGCATCATCGGTACATGGTTCCACTGCATGGCCTGCAGGTTGGCATCACCTGGACCTGGTAACTCTGGTTCCTACATGGGCATCATCGGGACACGGTTCCTCTGCATGGCGCGAAAGATGGCCTCTCCTGGACCTGGTGAGTGTGGTTGCCACCTGTGCCTCACCCGTACCTGGGGACACAGGCCCCTCGTCGGCCTCTTGGACCTGGTGAATCTGGTCTATGGGAGACCTGGTCGTCTCCCATACCCGGGGTCTCTGGTCACCCCTGGGCCTCACCTGGACCTGGTCAATGTGGTCCCCATCTGGGCATCACCCAGTCCTGGTGACTTTGTTCCCCACCTGGATGATTGCTGTGCACTATTTCTTGGCCTCACCTTGAACTGGTGACTCTGATCCTATCTGGTGACTCTGATCCTATCTGGGCATTACCCAGACCTGGTGACTCTGGTCCTCACCTGGGCATCTTTGGTACCTGGTGACTCTGTTCCACACCTGAGCCTCACCTGGACATGTTGACTCTGGAACCTCTCTGGGCCTCATCCTGACCTGGTGACTCTGGTCCCCATCTGGATGTCACCTGACCAGGTGATTCTGGTACCCCTCTAGGCCTCAACCAGGTCTTGTGACTCTGGTACTCCACTGCACCACACCTGGACCTAGTAAATATGCTCCATCTGGGTCTCATTGGACCTGGTGATTCTGATCCCAACCTCGGCATCATCGGGACATGGTTTCACTGCATGGTTGCAGGTTGGCCTCACCTGGACCTGTTAAATCTCGTCCCTACCTGGGCATCATCGGGACATGGTTCCTCTGCATGGCCTGCAGGTTGCCTCACCTAGACCTGGTGAGTGGGGTTGCCACTTGGGACTCGCCCATGCCTGGTGACACAGGTCCCCACGTGGGCCTCACTTGGACCTGTTGAATCTGGACCTTACCTGGTCCTCACCCGGAACTGTTAACTCAGGTCACCACCTGGGAATCACCTGGACCTGGTGAATCTGGTCCCCATCTGGGGTCATCCATTCCTGGTGATTTTGTTCCCCAACTGGACCTGATTGCTGTGGACTCCTTCTTGGCCTCACCTGGAACTGGTGACTCTGATACTAACTGGGCCTCACCCTGATCTAGTGACTCTGGTCCTCACCTGTGGACCATTATGAACTGGATACTCTGTTCCACACGTGAGCCTCACCTGGACATGATGACTCTGGATCCCCTCTGGGCCTCAGCCTGACATGGTGACTCTGGTCCCCATCTGGATTCACCTAGACCAGGTAAATCTGGTACCCCTCTAGGCCTCAACTTGACCTGGTGACTCTGGGCCCAAGTGGGCCTCACCGGGACCTAGTGAACATGCTCCCCACCAGCGCCGCATCTGGCATGGTGACTCTGGTTTACCTGGGCATCCTCGGGAATGGTTACTGTATTCCCCACTGGGACTGACCTGATCATGGCAACTCTGGTCCTGACTTTGGCCTCTTCTGTACCAGGTGACTCTGGCTCTACCTGGGCCTCACCTGTAACTGGTGACTCTGATCCTAAGCATGGCCTCACCTGACCTGGTGACTGTGGTTCCCATCGGGACCTGCTGGTCCTCATGTCTCTGGTCTCACCTGGGCCTCACCAGGACTGGTGTCTCTCGTACCCACCTGGGTAGCATCAGGATATGGTTACACTGTTCACTAACAGTGACCCAGCCGGACCTATTCTCTGGTCTTCACCTCGCCACACCTGGACATGGTGACACTGGTTCCCACCTGGGTCTCACCTGGACATGGTGAGTCGGATCCACGGGTCCTCACATCTAAGTGGTGATTCTCGTTCCCACATGGACATCATGTGGACCTGGTGGCTGCAGTGTTTCTAGCTTCTCATGTACCTCGTGACTCTGGTCCCCACCAGGGCCTCACGGGACCTGGTGAGTGTGGTTGCCACCTGCACCTCACGTGGACCTGGTCATTCTGGTCTGCACCTGAGACTACCCTGGATCTGGTGACTATGGTCCCCACCTGGGCTTCACCTGCTTTGGGGACTCCGGTCTCCATCTGAGCCTCACCTGGCCCTCTTGACCATGGTCCTCAACTGGGCAAAATTGGGACCCGGTGACTGTGTTCAACAACTGGACCTCACCTGGACCAGGTGATTCTGGTCTCCCTCTGGGTCTCACAGCGCCCTAGTGACCGTAATCCCAACTTTGCCCTGACTTGGACCTGCTGACCCTGGTTACCACCTGCGCCTCACCTCGAACTGTTGACTCTGGTATTTCAAGGGCCTACACTGTACCTTGTGATCCTGGTCCCACCTGGGACTCACCTGGATGGTGACACATGTCACAACCGCGTACTCACCTGGAGTTGCTTACTGTGTTCCACATCTGGGCCTCAAGTAGACTTGTTGACCATGGTCCCCAAGCCGGCCTCACATGGACCTGTTGCCTCTGATCCCCACCGGGGCCTCACGTGTACCTGGTAACTCTGGTCCTCACCTGGGCCTCATCTGGACCTATTGACTCTGGTCCCCACCTGGGCTTCACCTGGATCTGGTGACTCTGGTCCCCTCCTGTACTTCACCTGGATCTGGTGACTCTGGTCCCCACCTGGAACTCTCCTGGACCTGGTGACTCTCTTTCCAACATGGACCTCACCTGGATCTGGTGACTCTGGTCCTCAGTTTGGCCTCACCTGGACCTGGTGTCTCTCGTCCCCACTTTGACCTAACTCAGAACTGCTGAATCTTGCCCCACCTAGGCCGCACCCAGACCTGGTGACTCTTGTCCCCAGCTATGCCTCAATTTGCCCTAATGAATCTGGTCCTCACGTGGGCCTCACATGGACCTGGGACTCAGCTGGATAGAGTGGCTCTGGTTCCCACAAGGGGCTCACCTGATACTGGTGACTGTGGTCTTATTCTATGCCTCACCAGGACCTAGTGATTCTGTTCCCCATCTGGGCCTGCATAGCCCTAGTGTCTCTGGTCCTCCATGGAATCATTGGGAACTGGATACTCTATTCCACACCTGGGCCTCACTTTGACCAGGGACCTCTGGTCCCATTCTGGGCCTCAAACTAAACTGGTTACTCTGGTATCCCCTCTGGGCCTCACCCTTACCTGGTGACTCTGGTCACCCTTGGGCTTCACTTGGACCTGGTGAATCTGGTCCTTAGCTGGTCCTCACCTGGATCTGGTGACTGGTCGCCACCTGGTCTCACCTGGACTTGGTGAATCCTGTTGCCACCTGCACCTCACCAGGACCTTGTGACTGTGGTCCCACCTGGACCTCACCTGGATCTGGTGGCTCTGGTTCTCATATGGGGCTCTCCTGGACCTGGTTCCTGTGGTCTCCATCTGGCCTCACCTGGAACACAATGACTCTGATCCATATTTGTCCTCTCTGGACCTGTTGACTCTTGTCCTTACCTGGGCATCATTGGGACCTGGATACTCTCTTATATACCTGGGCCTCACCTGGACCTGGTGACTGTGTTCCCACCTGGGCCTCACCTGGACGAGGTGACTGGTTCCCACAGGGACCTCACCTGGATCTGGTGACTCAGGTCCTCATATGGATATCATGGGACCTGGTTTCTGAGTTCCACATCGGGGCCTCACCTGGACCTAGTGATTCTCGTCCCCCTCTGGGCCTCACCCTGACGTGCTGACTCTGGTCCCCCCCTGGATATCACCAGAACCGGGTGACTCTGGTCCCCCTCGGGACTCACCCGGAGCGGGTCACTGGTCCTCAACTCGGCCTCAACAGGACCTGGTGAATCTACTCCTCACTTAGGCCTCGTCTGGACCTTGTGACTCTTTTCCCACCTGGCAACAATGGGACATGGTTACTCTGTTCCGCACCTGGGCCTCACATGGACATGATAACTTTGCTCCGCACTTTGGCCTCAACTGGTCCTGAACCTGGTCCCCCAACCGAGGCCTCAATCTGGACCTGGAGACTGTCGTCCCCACGTGGGTCTCACCTGGACCTGGTGACTCTCGTTCCCACATGAACCACACCTGGACCTGGTGACTGTGGTGTACTTGTAGACTCACATTTACCTGGTGACTCCGGTCCCCACTAGGGCCTAACCTCGATCTGGTGACTCTGGCCTGCAGGTTGGCCTCACCTGGACTTGGTTAGTGGGATGCCACCTGGGCCTCACACATACCTGGACTCAGGTCTGCACGTGGGCCTCTTGGACCTGGTGAATCTGGCCCTTACCTGGTCTTCTCCCAGACCCGGGAATCTGGTCACAACCTGGGCCTCACGTGGACCTGGTGAATCTGGTCCCCATCTGGGCCTAACCCAGTCCTGGGACTATGTTTCCCACCTGGAACTGATTGCTCTGGACTCTTTCTTGGCCTCACTTGGTACTGGTGACTCTGATCCTATCTGTGCGTCACCGAGACCTGGTGACTCTGGTCCTCACCTGGGCATCATTGGTACCTGGTTACTGTGTTCCACACCTGAGCCTTAACTGGACATGATGTCTCTTGGACCTCTCTGGGCCTCACCCTGACCTGGTGATCTGGTCCCATCTGGATGTCACCTGGACCAGGGGATTCTGGAACCCCTCTAGGCCTCAACCAGATCTGGTGACTCTTGTCCTCAACTGGGCCTCACCTGGACCTAGTGAATATGCTCCATCTGGGCCTCATTTGGACCTGGTGACTCTGGTCACTCACTGGGCATCATCTGGAAATGGTTCCACTGCATGGCCTGCTGGTTTGCCTCACCTGGACCTGGTAACTCTGGTCCCTACCTGGGCATCATCGGGACATGGTTCCTCAGCATGGCCTGCAGGTAGGCCTCATCTTGACCTGGTGAGTGGAGTTCCCACCTGGGTCTTACCCATGCCTGTTGACACAGGTCCCACGTGGGCCTCACTTGGACCTGGTGAATTTGGTCCTTACCTAGTCCTCACCCGGAACTGGTAAATGTGGTCATCACCTGGGCATCACCTAGACCTGGTGACTTTGTTCCCCACCTGGACCTGATTGCTGTGGACACCTTCTTGGCCTCACCTGGAAGTGGTAACTCTGATCGTAACTGGGCCTTTCCCAGATCTGGTGACTCTGGTCCTCACCTGTGGACAATTATGACCTGGATACTCTGTTCCACACCTGAGCCTCACCTGGACTGATGACTCTGGATCCACTCTGGGCCTCACCCTGACATGGTTACTCTGGTCCCCATCTGGATGTCACCTAGACCAGGTGAATCAGGTACCCCTCTGGGCCTCAACCAGATCTGGGGCCTCTGGTCGTCAACTGGGCCTCACCTGGACCTAGTGAATATGCTCCATCTGTGCCTCATTTGGACCTGGTGACTCTGGTCCCTACGTGGGCAACATCGGGACATGGTTCCACATAATGGTCTGCAGGTTGGCCTCTTCTTGACCTGGTAACTCTGGTCCCTACCTGGGCATCATCGGGACACGGTTCCTCTGCATGGCCTGCAGATAGGCCTCACCTGGACCTGGAGAGTGGGCTTGCCATCTGGGCCTCACCCATACCTGGTGACACAGGTCTCACGTGGGCCTCACTTGGACCTGGTGAACTTGGTCCTAACCTGGTCCTCACCCGGAACAGGTAACCCTTGTCACCACCTGGGAATCACCTGGACCTGGTGAATCTGGTCCCCATCTGGGCCTCACCCAGTCCTGGTGACTTTGTTCCCCACCTGGAGCTGATTGCTTTGCAATCTTTCTTGGCCTCACCTGGAACTGGTGACTCTTATCCTCTCTGCGCGTGACTCAGGCCTGGTGAATCTGGTCCTCACCTGGTTATCATTGGTACCTGGTGACTCTGTTCCACACCTGAGCCACACCTGGACATGATGACTCTGAAACCTCTCTGGGCCTCACCCTGACCTGGTGACTCTGGTCCCCATCTGGATGTCACCTGGACCAGGTGATTCTGGTACCCCTCTAGGCCTCAACCAGATCTGGTGTCTCTGGTCCTCAACTGGGACTCGGCTGGACTTAGTGAATATGCTCCATCTTGGCCTCATTTGGACCTGGTTACTCTGGTCCCTACCTGGGCATCATGGGGACCTGGTTCCACTGCATGGCCTGCAGGTTGTCCTCACCTGGACCTGGTAACTCTGGTCCCTACCTTGGCATTATCGGTACCCGGTTACTTTGCATGGCCTGCAGGTAGGCCTCACCTGGACCTGGTGAGTGGGGTTGCCACTTGGGCCTCACGCATACCTGGTGACACAGGCCCCTACGTGGGCCTGACTTGGACCTGGTGTATCTGGTAATTCTGGTCACCACCTGGGAATCACCTGGACCTGGTGAATCTGGTATCTCTGGTCACCACCTGGGAATCACTTGGACCTGGTGAATCTGTGTCCCCATCTGGGCCTCACCCAGTCCTCGTGACTTTTTTCCCCACCTGGACCTGATTGCTGTGGACTCTTCTTAGCCTCACCTGGAACTGTTGACTCTGATCCTAACTGGGCCTCACCCAGATCTGTTGACTCTGGTCCTCACCTGTGGACCATTATGACCTGGATACTTTGTTCCACACCTGAGACTCACCTGGACATGATGACTCTGGATCCCCTCTGGGCCTCTCCCTGACATGGTGACTCTGGTCCCATCTGGAAGGCACCTAGTCCAGGTGAATCTGGTACCCCTCATGCCTCAACTAGACCTGGTGACTCTGGTCCTCTACTAGGCCTCAACGGGACGTAGTGAATATGCTCCCACACTTTGCCTCATCTGGACCTGGTGACTCTGGCTCCACCTGGGCCTCACCTGTAACTGGTGACTCAAATCCTAAGCATGGCCTCACCTGACCTGGTGACTGTGGTTCCCATAGGGACCTCACCTGGACCTCATGTCTCCGGTTACACCTGGGCCTCACCAGGACCTGGTGTCTCTGGTACCCATCTGGGTAGCATCAGGATATGGTTACACTGTTCACTAACACTCATCCAGCCGGACCTAATAACTCTGGTCTTCACCTGGGGCACACGAAGACATGGTGACACTGGTTCCCACCTGGGTCTCACCTGGACATGGTGACTCGGATCCCCACCTGCTCCTCACCTGTAACTTGTAATTCTCGTTCCCACATGGACATCATGTGGACCTGGTGGCTGCAGTGTTACTAGCTTCTCATGTACCTCGTGACTCTGGTCCCCACCGGGGCCTCACCGGGACTTGGTGAGTGTGGTTGCCACCTGCACGTCACCAGGACCTGGTGATTCTGGTCTCCACCTGAGACTACCCTAGATCTGGTGACTGTGGTCCCCACCTGGGCTTCACCTGATTTTGGGGACTCCGGTCCCCATCTGGGCCTCACCTGGCCCTGTTGACCATGGTCATCAACTGTGCAGAATTGGGACCCGGTGACTGTATTGCACAACTGGATCTCACCTGGACAAGGTGACTCTGGTCCCCCTCTGGGTCTCACTTTGCCCTAGTGACTGTGAACCCCACTTTGGCCTGACTTGGACCTGCTGACCCTGGTTGCCACCTGCGCCTGACCTCAAACTGTTGACTCTGGTTCTCTCAAGGGCCTCCCTGTACCTGGTGATCCTGGTCCCCAATTGGTCCTCAACTGGACGTGGTGACTCTTCTCACCACCGGGGACTCACCTGGACATGATTACTTTGTTCCACACCTGGGCCTCACGTAGACCTGTTGACGATGGTCCCCAAGCCGGCCTCACGTGGACCTTTTGGCTCTGATCCCCACCGGGCCTCACGTGTATCTGGTAACTTTGATCCTCACCTGGGCCTCATCTGGACCTAGTGACTCTGGTCCCCACCGGGGCTTCACCTGGATCTGGTGACTCTGGTCCCCACCTGGACTTCACCTGGATCTGTGATTCTGGTCTTCCACTGGACCTCACCTGGACCTAGTGAATATGCTCCATCTGGGCCTCATTGGACCTGGTGATTCTGGTCCCTACCTGGGCATTATCGGGACATGGTTCCACTGCATGGCCTGCAGTTTGGCCTCACCTGTACCTGGTAACTCTAGTCCCTACCTGGGCATCATCGGGAGATGGTTCCTCTGCATTGGCCTGCAGGTTGGCCTCACCTGGACCTGGTGAGTGGGGTTGTCACCTGGGTCTCACATGCCTGGTGACACAGGTCCCCACGTGGGCCTCACTTGGACTTGGTGAATCTGGTCCTTACCTGGTCCTCACCCGGAACTCGTAACTCTGGTAACCACCTGGGAATCACATGGACCTGGAGAATCTGGTCCCCATCCGGGCCTCATCCAGTCCTGGTGACTTTGCTCCCCACCTGGACCTGATTGCTGTGGACTCCTTCTTGGCCTCACCTGGAATTGGTGACTCTGATCCTAACTGTGCCTCACCCAGATCGGTGACTCTGTTCCTTCCTGTGGACCATTATGACCTGGATACTCTGTTCCACACCTGAGCCTCACCTGGACATGATGACTCTAGATCCCTCTGGGCCTCAGCCTGACATGATGACTCTGGTCCCCATCTGGATGTCACCTAGACCAGGTGAATCTGGTACCCCTCTAGGCCTCAACTTGACCTGGTAAATCTGGTCCTCACTTGGACTCACTGGGACCTAGTGAGCATGCTCCCCACCTGCGACTCATCTGGACGTGTTGACTCTGGTTACCTGGGCATCATCGAGACATGGTGACTCTATTCCCCACTGGGACTGACCTGATCCTGGTAACTCTGGTCCTGACTTTGGCCTCTTCGGTACCAGGTGACTCTGGCTCCACCTGGGCCACACCTGTAACTGGTGACTCTGATCCTAAGCATGGCCTCACCTGACCTGGAGACTGTGGTTCCCATCGGGACCTCAGCTGGACCTCGTGTCTCTGGTCCCACCTGGGCCACACCAGGACCCGGTGTCTCTGGTACCCACAGGGGTAGCATCAGGATATGGTTGCACTGTTCACTAATAGCGACCCAGCCAGACCTATTAACTCTGGTCTTCACCTGGGCCACACCTGGACATGGTGACACTGGTTCCAACCTTGGTATCACCTGGACATGGTGAGTCGGATCCCCACCTGGTCCTCACCTGTAACTGGTGATTCTCATTCCAGCATGGACATCACGTGGACCTGGTGGCTGCAGTGTTTCTAGCTTCACATGTACCTCGTGACTCTGGTCCCCACCAGGGCCTCACCGGGACTTGGTGAGTGTGGTTGCCACCTGCACCTCACCTGGACCTGGTGATTCTGGTCTGCACCTGAGACTACCCTGGATCTGGTGACTGTGGTCCCCACCTGGGCTTCACCTGGATCTGGTGACTCTGGTCCCCACCTGGGCTTCACCTGGATTGGGGACTCTGGTCCCCAACTGGGTCTCACCTGACCCTGTTGACCATGGTCCTCAACTGGGCAAAATTGGGACCCGGTGACTGTGTTCCACAACTGGACCTCACCTGGACCAGATGACTCTGGCCCCCTCTCGTTCTCACCGTGCCCTAGTGACTGTGAACCCCACTTTGGCCTGTCTTGGCCCTTCTGACCATGGCTGCCACCTGCGCCTGACCTCGAAATGTTGACTCTGGTTCTTTCCAGGGCCTGGACCTGGTGATCCTGGTCCCAACCTGGGCCTCTCCTGGACGTGATGAAACTTGTCACCACCGGGGACTCACCTGGACTTGGTTACTGTGTTCCAAACCTGGGCCTCAAATAGACCTGTTCACCAAGGTCCCCAAGCCGGCCTCACAAGGACCTGTTGCCTCTGATCCCCAGGGGCCTCACATGTATTTCGTAACTCTGGTCTCAGCTGGGCCTCAGATGGATGGTGGACTCTGGTCCCCACCTGGAAGCACCTGGATCTGGTGACTCTGGTCCCCCATTGGACCTCTCCTGGACCTG
>NW_023330099.1:0-25549 GCF_011100685.1 Canis lupus familiaris | reverse complement strand
GGAGGGTAACTGGAATCTCCGGCACCACAAGACGAGTGCCTCCAAGCTCAATCAGCGATTTCCTAGTAATTCCTGGGTAGACTGGTGCTACATACTAAGTTCCATACGTGAGAAGGTAGCTGAACGCCTTGTCCAAAAACATCTTACTTCTGAGAGTTGAGCTCACCCTCAGTCCCTCACAGTTCCACACTGCCTGCAGAGTGAGTTTCGCACGTCTTCACCAGAGACGTTTGCCAGAGGCTCTGAGACGCAAGTTAACAATGCAGACCTGGAGGGTATCTCCAGGTGCAGTAGAGTGGTAATCTGGGAACCTCCTGTCTCAGAATACTGCTACCTTCCCTGCCATAAGAATGCAGCTAGTTGACAGCTGGCTTCAAGGCATGCTTCCCTGTGAGAGCTAAGGACAGGGCACAACCCTCCCGCATCCTCTGACTGTAGAAGGAGCTGCTAACGTCCTCATGTTAGTGGCAGGGAAGGTTGTGAGAAAAGCATGTGAATGTTGTGCCTGAACCCGTGTATCTGAGTTGAATACAGCGATTTCCAAAGTCCTTCTTCATCAGAGTGTAGCTAGGTTCCCACTCGCATGTCCGAGTGGGTAGCAGACATCTGCCTCCCATGCATACCCACTTCTGAGAGTTGAGCTTATGGCCTGTAACCCTACCTCCTGCATTCCGCTACCTTTCGCTTCCAAAAGGCCTAGGCTCGCTGCTTCACCGAAGTGTTGGGAGAGGTAACTGGAATCTCCCGGCACACAAGACTAGTGCCTCCAAGCTCAATCCAGCGATTTAGTAATTCCTGGGGTAGACTGGTGCTACATACTAAGTTCCATATGTGAGAAGGTAGCTGAACGCCTTGTCCAAAATCATCTTACTTCTGAGAGTTGAGCTCACCCTCAGTCCCTCACAGTTCCACACTGCCTGCAGAGTGAGTTTCCACGTCTTCACCAGAGACTTTGCCAGAGGCTCTGAGACGCAAGTTAACAATGCAGACCTGGAGGGTATCTCCAGGTGCAGTAGAGTGGTAATCTGGGAACCTCCTTCTCAGAATACTGCTACCTTCACACTGTCATAAGAATGCAGCTAGTTGAGAGCTGGCTTCTAGGCATGCTTCCCTGTGAGAGCTGAGGACAGGGCAGAACCCTCCCGCATCCTGCTTGACTGTAGACGTAGCTGCTAACTCCTATGTTAGTGGCTGGGAGGTTGTGGAAAAGCATGTGTAAGTTGGGCCTGAACACGTGTATCTGAGTTGAATACAGCGATTTCCAAATCCTTCTTCATCAGAGTGTAGCTAGGTTCCACTCCATGTCCGAGTGGGTAGCAGACATCTGCCTCCCATGCATACACTTCTGAGAGTTGAGCTTATGGCCTGTAACCCTCTCCTGCAGCTACCTTTCGCTTCCAAAAGGCCTAGGCTCGCTGCTTGACCGAAGTGTTGGGAGAGGTAACTGGAATCTGCCGGCACACAAGACTAGTGCCTCCAAGCTCAATCCAGCGATTTCCCAGTAATTCCTGGGGTAGACTGGTGCTACATACTAAGTTCCATATGTGAGAAGGTAGCTGAACGCCTTGTCCAAAATCATCTTACTTCTGAGAGTTGAGCTCACCCTCAGTCCCTCACAGTTCCACACTGCCTGCAGAGTGAGTTTCGCACGTCTTCACCAGAGACTTTTGCCAGAGGCTCTGAGACGCAAGTTAACAATGCAGACCTGGAGGGTATCTCCAGGTGCAGTAGAGTGGTAATCTGGGAACCTCCTGTCTCAGAATACTGCTACCTTCACTGCCATAAGAATGCAGCTAGTTGACAGCTGGCTTCAAGGCATGCTTCCCTGTGAGAGCTGAGGACAGGGCAACCCTCCCGCATCCTGCTGACTGTAGAAGGAGCTGCTAACGTCCTCGTTAGTGGCAGGGAAGGTTGTGGAAAAGCATGTGGAATCGTTGGCCTGAACCCGTGTATCTGAGTTGAATACAGCGATTTCCAAAGTCCTTCTTCAATCAGAGTGTAGCTAGGTTCCACTCCCATGTCCGAGTGGGTAGCAGACATCTGCCTCCCATGCATACCACTTCTGAGAGTTGAGCTTATGGCCTGTAACCCTACCACCTACTGCGCTACCTTTCGCTTCCAAAAGGCCTAGGCTCGCTGCTTCACGAAGTGTTGGGAGAGGTAACTGGAATCTCCCGGCACACAAGACTAGTGCCTCCAAGCTCAATCCAGCGATTTCCAGTAATTCCTGGGGTAGACTGGTGCTACATACTAAGTTCCATATGTGAGAAGGTAGCTGAACGCCTTGTCCAAAATCATCTTACTTCTGAGAGTTGAGCTCACCCTCAGTCCCTCACAGTTCCACACTGCCTGCAGAGTGAGTTTCGCACGTCTTCACCAGAGACGTTTGCCAGAGGCTCTGAGACGCAAGTTAACAATGCAGACCTGGAGGGTATCTCCAGGTGCAGTAGAGTGGTAATCTGGGAACCTCCTGTCTCAGAATACTGCTACCTTCACACTGCCATAAGAATGCAGCTAGTTGAGAGCTGGCTTCTAGGCATGCTTCCCTGTGAGAGCTAAGGACAGGGCAACCCTCCCGCATCCTGCTGACTGTAGAAGGAGCTGCTAACCTCCTTATGCAGTGGCGAAAGGTTGTGGAAAAGCATGGTAAGCATTGGGCCTGAACTCCGTGTATCTGAGTTGAATACAGCGATTTCCAAAGTCCTTCTTCAATCAGAGTGTAGCTAGGTTCCAACTCCATGTCCGAGGGGTAGCAGACATCTGCCTCCCATGCATACACTTCTGAGAGTTGAGCTTATGGCCTGTAACCCTACCTCCTGCCTGCAGCTACCTTTCGCTTCCAAAAGGCCTAGGCTCGCTGCTTCACGAAGTGTTGGGAGAGGTAACTGGAATCTCCCGGCACACAAGACTAGTGCCTCCAAGCTCAATCCAGCGATTTCCCAGTAATTCCTGGGGTAGACTGGTGCTACATACTAAGTTCCATATGTGAGAAGGTAGCTGAACGCCTTGTCCAAAATCATCTTACTTCTGAGAGTTGAGCTCACCCTCAGTCCCTCACAGTTCCACACTGCCTGCAGAGTGAGTTTCGCACGTCTTCACCAGAGACTTTTGCCAGAGGCTGAGACGCAAGTTAACAATGCAGACCTGGAGGGTATCTCCAGGTGCAGTAGAGTGGTAATCTGGGAACCTCCTGTCTCAGAATACTGCTACCTTCACACTGCCATAAGAATGCAGCTAGTTGAGAGCTGGCTTAGGCATGCTTCCCTGTGAGAGCTGAGGACAGGGCAACCCTCCCGCATCCTGCTGACTGTAGCGAGCTGCTAACCTCCTATGTTAGTGGCGGGAAGGTTGGGAAAAGCATGTGTAAGCATTGGGCCTGAACCCGTGTATCTGAGTTGAATACAGCGATTTCCAAACCTTCTTCAATCAGAGTGTAGCTAGGTTCCACTCCATGTCCGAGTGGGTAGCAGACATCTGCCTCCCATGCATACACACTTCTGAGAGTTGAGCTTATGGCCTGTAACCCTACCATCTGCCTGCGCTACCTTTCGCTTCCAAAAGGCCTAGGCTCGCTGCTTGACGAAGTGTTGGGAGAGGTAACTGGAATCTCCCGGCACACAAGACTAGTGCCTCCAAGCTCAATCCAGCGATTTCCAGTAATTCCTGGGGTAGACTGGTGCTACATACTAAGTTCCATATGTGAGAAGGTAGCTGAACGCCTTGTCCAAAATCATCTTACTTCTGAGAGTTGAGCTCACCCTCAGTCCCTCACAGTTCCACACTGCCTGCAGAGTGAGTTTCGCACGTCTTCACCAGAGACTTTTGCCAGAGGCTCTGAGACGCAAGTTAACAATGCAGACCTGGAGGGTATCTCCAGGTGCAGTAGAGTGGTAATCTGGGAACCTCCTGTCTCAGAATACTGCTACCTTCACCTGCCATAAGAATGCAGCTAGTTGAGAGCTGGCTTCAAGGCATGCTTCCCTGTGAGAGCTGAGGACAGGGCAACCCTCCCGCATCCTGCCTGACTGTAGGAGCTGCTAACTCCTATGTTAGTGGCTGGAAGGTTGTGAAAAGCATGTGAAGCATTGGCCTGAACCCCGTGTATCTGAGTTGAATACAGCGATTTCCAAAGTCCTTCTTCATCAGAGTGTAGCTAGGTTCCACTCCATGTCCGAGTGGGTAGCAGACATCTGCCTCCCATGCATACACACTTCTGAGAGTTGAGCTTATGGCCTGTAACCCTACTTCCTGCCTGCAGCTACCTTTCGCTTCCAAAAGGCCTAGGCTCGCTGCTTCACCGAAGTGTTGGGAGAGGTAACTGGAATCCCGGCACACAAGACTAGTGCCTCCAAGCTCAATCCAGCGATTTCCCAGTAATTCCTGGGGTAGACTGGTGCTACATACTAAGTTCCATATGTGAGAAGGTAGCTGAACGCCTTGTCCAAAACATCTTACTCTGAGAGTTGAGCTCACCCTCAGTCCCTCACAGTTCCACACTGCCTGCAGAGTGAGTTTCCACGTCTTCACCAGAGACTTTTGCCAGAGGCCTCTGAGACGCAAGTTAACAATGCAGACCTGGAGGGTATCTCCAGGTGCAGTAGAGTGGTAATCTGGGAACCTCCTGTCTCAGAATACTGCTACCTTCACACTGTCATAAGAATGCAGCTAGTTGAGAGCTGGCTTCTAGGCATGCTTCCCTGTGAGAGCTGAGGACAGGGCAGAACCCTCCCGCATCCTGCCTGACTGTAGACGTACCTGCTAACCTTATGTTAGTGGCGGGATAGGTTGTGGGAAAAGCATGTGTAAGCATTGGGCCTGAACTCCCGTGTATCTGAGTTGAATACAGCGATTTCCAACATCCTTCTTCAATAGGAGTGTAGCTAGGTTCCAACTCCCATGTCCGAGTGGGTAGCAGACATCTGCCTCCCATGCATACACACTTCTGAGAGTTGAGCTTATGGCCTGTCCCTACTCCTGCCTGGCTACCTTTCGCTTCCAAAAGGCCTAGGCTCGCTGCTTGACGAAGTGTTGGGAGAGGTAACTGGAATCTCCCGGCACACAAGACGAGTGCCTCCAAGCTCAATGAGCGATTTCCTAGTAATTCCTGGGGTAGACTGGTGCTACATACTAAGTTCCATATGTGAGAAGGTAGCTGAACGCCTTGTCCAAAATCATCTTACTCTGAGAGTTGAGCTCACCCTCAGTCCCTCACAGTTCCACACTGCCTGCAGAGTGAGTTTCGCACGTCTTCACCAGAGACGTTTGCCAGAGGCTATGAGACGCAAGTTAATGCAGACCTGGAGGGTTTCTCCAGGTGCAGTAGAGTGGTAATCTGGGAACCTCCTGTCTCAGAATACTGCTACCTTCACCCTGCCATAAGAATGCAGCTAGTTGACAGGTGGCTTCAAGGCATGCTTCCCTGTGAGAGCTAAGGACAGGGCACAACCCTCCCGCATCCTGCTTGACTGTAGAAGGAGCTGCTAACGTCCTCATGTTAGTGGCAGGGAAAGGTTGTGAGAAAAGCATGTGGAATCGTTGTGCCTGAACCCACGTGTATCTGAGTTGAATACAGCGATTTCCAAAGTCCTTCTTCATCAGAGTGTAGCTAGGTTCCCACTCGCATGTCCGAGTGGGTAGCAGACATCTGCCTCCCATGCATACCCACTTCTGAGAGTTGAGCTTATGGCCTGTAACCCTACCTCCTGCCTGCAGCTACCTTTCGCTTCCAAAAGGCCTAGGCTCGCTGCTTCACGAAGTGTTGGGAGAGGTAACTGGAATCTCCCGGCACACAAGACTAGTGCCTCCAAGCTCAATCCAGCGATTTCCCAGTAATTCCTGGGGTAGACTGGTGCTACATACTAAGTTCCATATGTGAGAAGGTAGCTGAACGCCTTGTCCAAAATCATCTTACTGCTGAGAGTTGAGCTCACCCTCAGTCCCTCACAGTTCCACACTGCCTGCAGAGTGAGTTTCCCACGTCTTCACCAGAGACTTTTGCCAGAGGCTATGAGACGCAAGTTAACAATGCAGACCTGGAGGGTATCTCCAGGTGCAGTAGGAGTGGATAAATCTCGGAACCTCCTGTACTCAGAATAACTGCTTACCTTCACACTGCCCTAAGAATGCAGCTAAGTTGAGAGCTGGGCTTCTTAGGTCGATGCTTCCCTGGTGAGAGGCTGAGGGACAGGGCAGAACCACTCCCGCAGTCTCGCCTGACTGTAGACAGTACCGGGGGGGTTCTAGGGACCTCCCCTTAGTGTTAGGGTTGGAGGGCTGGATAGGTTGTGGGAAAAGCCATGTGTAAGCATTGGGCCTGAGACTCCCGTGTATCTGAAGTGGAATACAGCGATTCTCAAACCTCCTTCTTGCAATAGGAGTGTGTAGCTAGGTTCCAACTCCACATGTCCGAGGTGGGTAGCAGACATCTGCCTCCCATGCAATACACACTTCTGAGAGTTGAGCTTATGGCCTGTACCCTACATCCTCTGCCTGCCCTGCCGACTACCTTTTCGCTTCCAAAAGGCCTAGGCTCGCTGCTTCATTCGAGACCGAAGTGTTGGGAGAGGTACTTGGAGAATCTCCGGCAGCACACAAAACATGAACGAGTGCCCTTCCAAGCTCAATTCAAGCGATTTCCCAAGTAATGTCCTGGGGTAGACTGGTGCTACATACTAAGTTCCATATGTGAGAAGGTAGCTGAACGCCTTGTCCAAAACATCTTACTTCTGAGAGTTGAGCTCACCCTCAGTCCCTCACAGTTCCACACTGCCTGCAGAGTGAGTTTCGCACGTCTTCACCAGAGACGTTTGCCAGAGGCTCTGAGACGCAAGTTAACAATGCAGACCTGGAGGGTATCTCCAGGTGCAGTAGAGTGGTAATCTGGGAACCTCCTGTCTCAGAATACTGCTACCTTCACCCTGCCATAAGAATGCAGCTAGTTGACAGCTGGCTTCAAGGCATGCTTCCCTGTGAGAGCTAAGGACAGGGCAAACCCTCCCGCATCCTGCTTGACTGTAGAAGGAGCTGCTAACGTCCTCATGTTAGTGGCAGGGAAAGGTTGTGAGAAAAGCATGTGGAATCGTTGTGCCTGAACCCACGTGTATCTGAGTTGAATACAGCGATTTCCAAAGTCCTTCTTCATCAGAGTGTAGCTAGGTTCCCACTCGCATGTCCGAGTGGGTAGCAGACATCTGCCTCCCATGCATACCCACTTCTGAGAGTTGAGCTTATGGCCTGTAACCCTACCTCCTGCCTGCAGCTACCTTTCGCTTCCAAAAGGCCTAGGCTC
Source organism: Canis lupus familiaris (assembly GCF_011100685.1). NCBI lineage: Eukaryota > Metazoa > Chordata > Mammalia > Carnivora > Canidae > Canis > Canis lupus. The sequence continues at coordinate 18,261 of NW_023330099.1, read as the reverse complement.
GCTGCTTCACCGAAGTGTTGGGAGAGGTAACTGGAATCTCCGGCACACAAGACTAGTGCCTCCAAGCTCAATCCAGCGATTTCCCAGTAATTCCTGGGGTAGACTGGTGCTACATACTAAGTTCCATATGTGAGAAGGTAGCTGAACGCCTTGTCCAAAATCATCTTACTGCTGAGAGTTGAGCTCACCCTCAGTCCCTCACAGTTCCACACTGCCTGCAGAGTGAGTTTCCCACGTCTTCACCAGAGACTTTTGCCAGAGGCCCTGATACGCAAGTTAACAATGCAGACCTGGAGGGTATCTCCAGGTGCAGTAGAGTGGTAATCTGGGAACCTCCTTACTCAGAATACTGCTACCTTCACACTGTCATAAGAATGCAGCTAGTTGAGAGCTGGCTTCTAGGCATGCTTCCCTGTGAGAGCTGAGGACAGGGCAGAACCCTCCCGCATCCTGCCTGACTGTAGACGTACCTGCTAACCTCCTTATGTTAGTGGCTGGGATAGGTTGTGGGAAAAGCATGTGTAAGCATTGGGCCTGAACTCCCGTGTATCTGAGTTGAATACAGCGATTTCCAACATCCTTCTTCAATAGGAGTGTAGCTAGGTTCCAACTCCCATGTCCGAGTGGGTAGCAGACATCTGCCTCCCATGCATACACACTTCTGAGAGTTGAGCTATGGCCTGTAACCTCCCACCATCCTGCTTTTCGCTTCCAAAAGGCCTAGGCTCGCTGCTTGACGCAAGTGTTGGGAGAGGTAACTGGAATCTCCCGGCACACAAGACGAGTGCCTCCAAGCTCAATCAAGCGATTTCCTAGTAATTCCTGGGGTAGACTGGTGCTACATACTAAGTTCCATGTGAGAAGGATAGCTGAACGCCTTGTCCAAATCATCTTACTGCTGAGAGTTGAGCTCACCCTCAGTCCCTCACAGTTCCACAACTGCCTGGCAGAGTGAGTTTCGCACGTCTTCACCAGAGACGTTTGCCAGAGGCTTCTGAGACGCAAGTTAACAATGCAGACCTGGAGGGTATCTCCAGGTGCCAGTAGAGTGGCTAATCTGGGAACCTCCTGTCTCAGAATACTGCTACCTTCACCCTGCCATAAGAATGCAGCTAGGTTGACAGCTGGCTTCAAGGACATGCTTCCCTGTGAGAGCTAAGGACAGGGCAGAACCCTCCCGCACTCCTGCTTGACTGTAGAGGAGCTGCTAACGTCCTCATGTTAGTGGCAGGGAAAGGTTGTGAGAAAAGCATGTGGAATCGTCTGTGCCTGAACCCACGTGTATCTGAGTTGGAATACAGCGATTTCCAAAGTCCTTCTTCATCAGAGTGTAGCTAGGTTCCCACTCGTCATGTACGAGTGGGTAGCAGACATCTGCCCTCCCATGCATACCCACTTCTGAGAGTTGAGCTTATGGCCTGTACCCTACCTCCTGCTGCAGCTACATTTCCCTTCCAAAAGCCTAGGCTCGCTGCTTCACCGAAGTGTTGGGAGAGGGTACTGGAATCTCCCGGCACACAAGACGAGTGCCCTCCAAGCTCAATCAAGCGATTTCCCAGTAATTCCTGGGGTGACTGGTGCTACATACTAAGTTCCATATGTGAGAAGTATAGCTGAACGCCTTGTCCAAAATCATCTTACTGCTGAGAGTTGAGCTCACCCTCAGTCCCTCACAGTTCCACACTCACTGCCTGCATAGTGAGTTTCCCACGTCTTCACCAGAGACGTTTGCCAGAGGCCTCTGAGACGCAAGTTAAACAATGCAGACCTGGACGGGTATCTCCAGGTGCAGGAGAGTGGTAATCTGGGAACCTCCTTACTCAGAATACTGCTACCTTCACACTGTCATAAGAATGCAGCTAGGTTGAGAGCTGGCTTCTAGGCCATGGCTTCCACTGTGGAGCAGCTGAGGACAGGGCAGAACCCTCCCGCATTCTGCCTGACTGTAGACGTAATACCTGCTAAACCCTCTATGGTTAGTGGCCTGGGATAGGTTGTGGGAAAAGGCATGTGTAAGCATTGGGCCTGAAACTCCCGTTATCTGAGTTGGAATACAGCGAGTTCCAACATCCTTCTTCAATAGGAGTGTAAGCAGGTTCCAACTCCCATGTCAGAGTGGGTAAGCAGACATCTGCCTCCCATAGCATCACACTTCTGAGAGTTGAGCTTAAATGGCCTGTAACCCTAAGCATCCTGACTGAACGCTACCTTTCGCTTCCAAAAGGCCTAGGCCCTTCAGCTGCGTGCAAGCGAAGTGGGAGAGGTAACATGGAATCTCCCGGCACACAAGACGAAGGGCCATCCAAGCTCAATCCAGGCGATTTCCCAGTAATTCCTGGGGTAGACTGGTGCTACATAGCTAAGTTCCATATGTGATAAGGATAGCTGAACGCCGTGGTCCAAATCATCTTACTGGCTGAGATTTGAAGCTCACCTCAGTCCCCTCAGCAAGTTCCACCTGCCTGCAGAGTGAGTTTCCCACGTCTCAACCAGAGACGTTTTGGCCAGAGGATTCTGAGGAACGCAAGTTAACAATGCAGACCTGGAAGGTGTATCTCCAGGTGGCAAGTGGAAGTGAGTAATCTCGGGAACCTCCTGTACTCAGAATACTGCTACCTTCACCTGCCATAAGAATGCAGCTAGTTGACAGCTGGCTTCAAGAGCATGCTTCCCTGTGAAGCTAAGGACAGGGCACAACCCTCCCGCATTCTGCTTGACTGTAGAGAGGAGCTGCTAACGTCCGTCATGTTAGTGGCAGGGAAAGGTTGTGAGAAAAGCATGTGAGATACGTTTGTGCCTGAACCCACTGTTGATCTGAGTTGAATACAGCGATTCTCAAAAGTCCTTCATTCATCAGAGTGTAGCTAGGTTCCAACTCGCATGTCCGAGTGGGGTAGCAGACATCTGCCTCCCATGCATCCCACTTCTGAGAGTTGAGCTTATGGCCTGTAACCCTACCTCCTGCCTGCAGCTACCTTTCGCTTCCAAAAGGCCTAGGCTCGCTGCTTCACCGAAGTGTTGGGAGAGGTAACTGGAATCTCCCGGCACACAAGACTAGTGCCTCCAAGCTCAATCCAGCGATTTCCCAGTAATTCCTGGGGTAGACTGGTGCTACATAGTAAGTTCCATATGTGAGAAGGTAGCTGAACGCGTTGTCCAAAATATCTTACTTCTGAGAGTTGAGCTGACCCGCAGTCCCTCACAGTTCCACACTGCCTGCAGAGTGAGTTTCCACGTCTTCACCAGAGACTTTTGCCAGAGGCTCTGAGACGCAAGTTAACAATGCAGACCTGGAGGGTATCTCCAGGTGCAGTAGAGTGGTAATCTGGGAACCTCCTTCTCAGAATACTGCTACCTTCACACTGTCATAAGAATGCAGCTAGTTGAGAGCTGGCTTCTAGGCATGCTTCCCTGTGAGAGCTGAGGACAGGGCAGAACCCTCCCGCATCCTGCCTGACTGTAGACGTACCTGCTAACCTCCTTATGTTAGTGGCTGGGATAGGTTGTGGGAAAAGCATGTGAAGCATTGGGCCTGAAACTCCCGTGTATCTGAGTTGAATACAGCGATTTCCAACTCCTCTTCAATAGGAGTGTAGCTAGGTTCCAACTCCCATGTCCGAGTGGGTAGCAGACATCTGCCTCCCATGCATACACCACTTCTGAGAGTTGAGCTTATGGCCTGTACCCTACCTCCTGCCTTGCCAGCTACCTTTCGCTTCCAAAAGGCCTAGGCTCGCTGCTTGACGCAAGTGTTGGGAGATGTAACTGGAATCTCCCGGCAAACAAGACGAGTGCCTCCAAGCTCAATCCAGGGATTTCCCAGTAATTCCTGGGGTAGACTGGTGCTACATACTAAGTTCCATATGTGAGAAGGTAGCTGAACGCCTTGTCCAAATCATCTTACTTCTGAGAGTTGAGCTCACCCTCAGTCCCTCACAGTTCCACACTGCCTGCAGAGTGAGTTTCGCACGTCTTCACCAGAGACGTTTGCCAGAGGCTTCTGAGACACAAGTTAACAATGCAGACCTGGAGGGTATCTCCAGGTGCAGTAGAGTGGTAATCTGGGAACCTCCTGTCTCAGAATACTGCTACCTTCACCCTGCCATAAGAATGCAGCTAGTTGACAGCTGGCTTCAAGGCATGCTTCCCTGTGAGAGCTAAGGACAGGGCAGAACCCTCCCGCATCCTGCTGACTGTTAGAAGGAGCTGCTAACGTCCTCATGTTAGTGGCAGGGAAAGGTTGTGAGAAAAGCATGTGGAATCGTTGTGCCTGAACCCACGTGTATCTGAGTTGAATACAGCGATTTCCAAAGTCCTTCTTCATCAGAGTGTAGCTAGGTTCCCACTCGTATGTCCGAGTGGGTAGCATACATCTGCTTCCCATGCATACCCACTTCTGAGAGTTGAGCTTATGGCCTGTAACCCTACCTCCTGCCTGCAGCTACCTTTCGCTTCCAAAAGGCCTAGGCTCGCTGCTTCACCGAAGTGTTGGGAGAGGTAACTGGAATCTCCGGCACACAAGACTAGTGCCTCCAAGCTCAATCCAGCGATTTCCCAGTAATTCCTGGGTAGACTGGTGCTACATACTAAGTTCCATATGTGAGAAGGTAGCTGAACGCCTTGTCCAAAATCATCTTACTGCTGAGAGTTGAGCTCACCCTCAGTCCCTCACAGTTCCACACTGCCTGCAGAGTGAGTTTCCCACGTCTTCACCAGAGACTTTTGCCAGAGGATTCTGAGCCGCAAGTTAACAATGCAGACCTGGAGGGTATCTCCAGGTGCAGTGGAGTGTTAATCTGGGAACCTCCTTACTCAGAATACTGCTACCTTCACACTGTCATAAGAATGCAGCTAGTTGAGAGCTGGCTTCTAGGCATGCTTCCCTGTGAGAGCTGAGGACAGGGCAGAACCCTCCCGCATCCTGCCTGACTGTAGACGTACCTGCTAACCTCCTTATGTTAGTGGCTGGGAAAGGTGTGAGAAAAGCATGTGTAAGCAGTTGTGCCTGAACTCCCGTGTATCTGAGTTGAATACAGCGATTTCCAAAGTCCTTCTTCATCAGAGGTGTAGCTAGGTTCCCACTCGCATGTCCGAGTGGGTAGCAGACATCTGCCTCCCATGCATACCCACTTCTGAGAGTTGAGCTTATGGCCTGTAACCCTACCTCCTGCCTGCAGCTACCTTTCGCTTCCAAAAGGCCTAGGCTCGCTGCTTCACCGAAGTGTTGGGAGAGGTAACTGGAATCTCCCGGCACACAAGACTAGTGCCTCCAAGCTCAATCCAGCGATTTCCCAGTAATTCCTGGGGTAGACTGGTGCTACATACTAAGTTCCATATGTGAGAAGGTAGCTGAACGCCTTGTCCAAAATCATCTTACTTCTGAGAGTTGAGCTCACCCTCAGTCCCTCACAGTTCCACACTGCCTGCAGAGTGAGTTTTCGCACGTCTTCACCAGAGACGTTTGCCAGAGGCTATGAGACGCAAGTTAACAATGCAGACCTGGAGGGTATCTCCAGGTGCAGTAGAGTGGTAATCTGGGAACCTCCTGTCTCAGAATACTGCTACCTTCACCCTGCCATAAGAATGCAGCTAGTTGAGAGCTGGCTTCAAGGCATGCTTCCCTGTGAGAGCTAGGACAGGGCAGCAACCCTCCCGCATCCTGCTTGACTGTAGAAGGAGCTGCTAACGTCCTCATGTTAGTGGCAGGGAAAGGTTGTGAGAAAAGCATGTGGAATCGTTGTGCCTGAACCCACGTGTATCTGAGTTGAATACAGCGATTTCCAAAGTCCTTCTTCATCAGAGTGTAGCTAGGTTCCCACTCGCATGTCCGAGTGGGTAGCAGACATCTGCCTCCCATGCATACCACTTCTGAGAGTTGAGCTTATGGCCTGTAACCCTACCTCCTGCCTGCAGCTACCTTTCGCTTCCAAAAGGCCTAGGCTCGCTGCTTCACCGAAGTGTTGGGAGAGGTAACTGGAATCTCCCGGCACACAAGACTAGTGCCTCCAAGCTCAATCCAGCGATTTCCCAGTAATTCCTGGGGTAGACTGGTGCTACATACTAGTTCCATATGTGAGAAGGTAGCTGAACGCCTTGTCCAAAATCATCTTACTGCTGAGAGTTGAGCTCACCCTCAGTCCCTCACAGTTCCACACTGCCTGCAGAGTGAGTTTCCCACGTCTTCACCAGAGACTTTTGCCAGAGGCCTCTGAGACGCAAGGTAACAATGCAGACCTGGACGGTATCTCCAGGTGCCGGAGAGTGGTAATCTGGGAACCTCCTGTACTCAGAATACTGCTACCTTCACACTGTCATAAGAATGCAGCTAGTTGAGAGCTGGCTTCTAGGCATGCTTCCCTGTGAGAGCTGAGGACAGGGCAGAACCCTCCCGCATCCTGCCTGACTGTAGACGTACCTGCTAACCTCCTTATGTTAGTGGCTGGGATAGGTTGTGGGAAAGCATGTGTAAGCATTGGGCCTGAACTCCCGTGTATCTGAGTTGAATACAGCGATTTCCAACATCCTTCTTCAATAGGAGTGTAGCTAGGTTCCAACTCCCATGTCCGAGTTGGGAGCAGACATCTGCCTCCCATGCATACACACTTCTGAGAGTTGAGCTCATGGCCTGTAACCCTACATCCTGCCTGCCGCTACCTTTCGCTTCCAAAAGGCCTAGGCTCGCTGCTTGACGCAAGTGTTGGGAGAGGTAACTGGAATCTCCCGGCACACAAGACGAGTGCCTCCAAGCTCAATCCAGCGATTTCCCTAGTAATTCCTGGGTAGACTGGTGCTACATACTAAGTTCCATATGTGAGAAGGTAGCTGAACGCCTTGTCCAAAATCATCTTACTTCTGAGAGTTGAGCTCACCCTCAGTCCCTCACAGTTCCACACTGCCTGCAGAGTGAGTTTCGCACGTCTTCACCAGAGACGTTTGCCAGAGGCTATGAGACGCAAGTTAACAATGCAGACCTGGAGGTTATCTCCGGGTGCAGTAGAGTGGTAATCTGGGAACCTCCTGTCTCAGAATACTGCTACCTTCACCCTGCCATAAGAATGCAGCTAGTTGACAGCTGGCTTCAAGGCATGCTTCCCTGTGAGAGCTAAGGACAGGGCACAACCCTCCCGCATCCTGCTTGACTGTAGAAGGAGCTGCTAACGTCCTCATGTTAGTGGCAGGGAAAGGTTGTGAGAAAAGCATGTGGAATCGTTGTGCCTGAACCCACGTGTATCTGAGTTGAATACAGCGATTTCCCAAAGTCCTTCTTCATCAGAGTGTAGCTAGGTTCCCACTCGCATGTCCGAGTGGGTAGCAGACATCTGCCTCCCATGCATACCCACTTCTGAGAGTTGAGCTTATGGCCTGTTAACCCTACCTCCTGCCTGCAGCTACCTTTCGCTTCCAAAAGGCCTAGGCTCGCTGCTTCACCGAAGTGTTGGGAGAGGTAACTGGAATCTGCCCGCACACAAGACTAGTGCCTCCAAGATCAATCCAGCGATTTCCCAGTAATTCCTGGGATAGACTGGTGCTACATACTAAGTTCCATATGTGAGAAGGTAGCTGACGCCTTGTCCAAAATCATCTTACTTCTGAGAGTTGAGCTCACCCTCAGTCCCTCACAGTTCCACACTGCCTGCAGAGTGAGTTTCCCACGTCTTCACCAGAGACTTTTGCCAGAGGCTTCTGAGACGCAAGTTAACAATGCAGACCTGGAGGGTATCTCCAGGTGCAGTAGAGTGGTAATCTGGGAACCTCCTGTACTCAGAATACTGCTACCTTCACACTGTCTAAGAATGCAGCTGAGTTTGAGAGCTGGCTTCTAGGCATGCTTCCCTGTGAGAGCTGAGGACAGGGCAGAACCCTCCCGCATCCTGCCTTGACTGTAAGACGTAGCCTGCTAACCTCCTTATGTTAGTGGCTAGGGAAAGGTTGTGAGGAAAAGCATGTGTAATCGTTGGGCCTGAACTCCCGTGTATCTGAGTTGAATACAGCGATTTCCAACATCCTTCTTCAATAGGAGTGTAGCTAGGTTCCAACTCCCATGTCCGAGTGGGTAGCAGACATCTGCCTCCCATGCATACACACTTCTGAGAGTTGAGCTTATGGCCTGTAACCCTACATCCTGCCTGCAGCTACCTTTCGCTTCCAAAAGGCCTAGGCTCGCTGCTTGACGCAAGTGTTGGGAGAGGTAACTGGAATCTCCCGGCACACAAGACTAGTGCCTCCAAGCTCAATCCAGCGATTTCCCAGTAATTCCTGGGGTAGACTGGTGCTACATACTAAGTTCCATACTGTGAGAAGGTAGCTTGAACGCCTTGTCCAAAATCATCTTACTTCTGAGAGTTGAGCTCACCCTCAGTCCCTCACAGTTCCACACTGCCTGCAGAGTGAGTTTCGCACGTCTTCACCAGAGACGTTTGCCAGAGGCTATGAGACGCAAGTTAACAATGCAGACCTGGAGGGTATCTCCAGGTGCAGTAGAGTGGTAATCTGGGAACCTCCTGTCTCAGAATACTGCTACCTTCACCCTGCCATAAGAATGCAGCTAGTTGACAGCTGGCTTCAAGGCATGCTTCCCTGTGAGAGCTAAGGACAGGGCACAACCCTCCCGCATCCTGCTTGACTGTAGAAGGAGCTGCTAACGTCCTCATGTTAGTGGCAGGGAAAGTTTGTGAGAAAAGCATGTGGAATCGTTGTGCCTGAACCCACGTGTATCTGAGTTGAATACAGCGATTTCCAAAGTCCTTCTTCATCAGAGTGTAGCTAGGTTCCCACTCGCATGTCCGAGTGGGTAGCAGACATCTGCCTCCCATGCTATACCCACTTCTGAGAGTTGAGCTTATGGCCTGTAACCCTACCTCCTGCCTGCAGCTACCTTTCGCTTCCAAAAGGCCTAGGCTCGCTGCTTCACCGAAGTGTTGGGAGAGGTAACTGGAATCTCCCGGCACACAAGACTAGTGCCTCCAAGCTCAATCCAGCGATTTCCCAGTAATTCCTGGGGTAGACTGGTGCTACATACTAAGTTCCATATGTGAGAAGGTAGCTGAACGCCTTGTCCAAAATCATCTTACTGCTGAGAGTTGAGCTCACCCTCAGTCCCTCACAGTTCCACACTGCCTGCAGAGTGAGTTTCCCACGTCTTCACCAGAGACTTTTGCCAGAGGCTATGAGACGCAAGTTAACAATGCAGACCTGGAGGGTATCTCCAGGTGCAGTAGAGTGGTAATCTGGGAACCTCCTTACTCAGAATACTGCTACCTTCACACTGTCATAAGAATGCAGCTAGTTGAGAGCTGGCTTCTAGGCATGCTTCCCTGTGAGAGCTGAGGACAGGGCAGAACCCTCCCGCATCCTGCCTGACTGTAGACGTACCTGCTAACCTCCTTATGTTAGTGGCTGGGATAGGTTGTGGGAAAAGCATGTGTAAGCATTGGGCCTGAACTCCCGTGTATCTGAGTTGAATACAGCGATTTCCAACATCCTTCTTCAATAGGAGTGTAGCTAGGTTCCAACTCCCATGTCCGAGTGGGTAGCAGACATCTGCCTCCCATGCATACACACTTCTGAGAGTTGAGCTTATGGCCTGTAACCCTACATCCTGCCTGCCGCTACCTTTCGCTTCCAAAAGGCCTAGGCTCGCTGCTTCACCGAAGTGTTGGAGAGGTAACTGGAATCTCCCGGCACACAAGACTAGTGCCTCCAAGCTCAATCAACGATTTCCCAGTAATTCCTGGGGTAGACTGGTGCTACATACTAAGTTCCATATGTGAGAAGGTAGCTGAACGCCTTGTCCAAAATCATCTTACTGCTGAGAGTTGAGCTCACCCTCAGTCCCTCACAGTTCCACACTGCCTGCAGAGTGAGTTTCGCACGTCTTCACCAGAGACGTTTGCCAGAGGCTTCTGAGACGCAAGTTAACAATGCAGACCTGGAGGGTATCTCCAGGTGCAGTAGAGTGGTAATCTGGGAACCTCCTGTCTCAGAATACTGCTACCTTCACCCTGCCATAAGAATGCAGCTAGTTGACAGCTGGCTTCAAGGCATGCTTCCCTGTGAGAGCTAAGGACAGGGCACAACCCTCCCGCATCCTGCTTGACTGTAGAAGGAGCTGCTAACGTCCTCATGTTAGTGGCAGGGAAAGGTTGTGAGAAAAGCATGTGGAATCGTTGTGCCTGAACCCACGTGTATCTGAGTTGAATACAGCGATTTCCAAAGTCCTTCTTCATCAGAGTGTAGCTAGGTTCCCACTCGCATGTCCGAGTGGGTAGCAGACATCTGCCTCCCATGCATAACCACTTCTGAGAGTTGAGCTTATGGCCTGTAACCCTACCTCCTGCCTGCAGCTACCTTTCGCTTCCAAAAGGCCTAGGCTCGCTGCTTCACCGAAGTGTTGGGAGAGGTAACTGGAATCTCCCGGCACACAAGACTAGTGCCTCCAAGCTCAATCCAGCGATTTCCCAGTAATTCCTGGGGTAGACTGGTGCTACATACTAAGTTCCATATGTGAGAAGGTAGCTTGAACGCCTCCTTGTCCAAAATCATCTTACTGCTGAGAGTTGAGCTCACCCTCAGTCCCTCACAGTTCCACACTGCCTGCAGAGTGAGTTTCCCACGTCTTCACCAGAGACTTTTGCCAGAGGTTATGAGACGCAAGTTAACAATGCAGACCTGGAGGGTATCTCCAGGTGCAGTAGAGTGGCAATCTGGGAACCTCCTTACTCAGAATACTGCTACCTTCACACTGTCCATAAGAATGCAGCTAGTTGAGAGCTGGCTTCTAGGCATGCTTCCTGTGAGATGCTGAGGACAGGGCAGAAACCCTCCCGCATCCTGCCTGACTGTAGACGTACCTGCTAACCTCCTATGTTAGTGGCTGGATAGGTTGTGGAAAAGCATGTGTAAGCATTGGGCACTGAACTCCCTGTGTATCTGAGTTGAATACAGCGAATTTCCAAAGTCCTTCTTCAATAGGAGTGTAGCTAGGTTCCAACTCCCATGTCCGAGTGGGTAGCAGACATCTGCCTCCCATGCATACACACTTCTGAGAGTTGAGCTTATGGCCTGTAACCTACCTCCTGCTGCTGCAGCTACCTTTCGCTTCCAAAGCCTAGGCTCGCTGCTTCACCGAAAGTGTTGGGAGAGGTAACTGGAATCTCCGGCACACAAGACTAGTGCCTCCAAGCTCAATCCAGCGATTTCCAGTCATTCCTTGGGGTAGACTGGTGCTACATACTAAGTTCATATGTGAGAAGGAGCTGAACGCCTTGTCCAAAATCATCTTACTGCTGAGAGTTGAGCTCACCCTCAGTCCCTCACAGTTCCACCACTGCCTGCAGAGTGAGTTTCCCACGTCTTCACCAGAGACGTTGCCAGAGGCTTCTGAGACGCAAGTTAACAATGCAGACCTGGAGGGTATCTCCAGGTGCAGTAGAGTGGTAATCTGGGAACCTCCTGTCTCAGAATACTGCTACCTTCACCCCTGCCATAAGAATGCAGCTAGTTGACAGATGGCTTCAAGGCATGCTTCCCTGTGAGAGCTAAGGACAGGGCACAACCCTCCCGCATCCTGCTTGACTGTAGAAGGAGCTGCTAACGTCCTCATGTTAGTGGCAGGGAAAGGTTGTGAGAAAAGCATGTGGAATCGTTGTGCCTGAACCCACGTGTATCTGAGTTGAATACAGCGATTTCCAAAGTCCTTCTTCATTCAGAGTGTAGCTAGGTCCCACTCGCATGTCCGAGTGGGTAGCAGACATCTGCCTCCCATGCATACCCACTTCTGAGAGTTGAGCTTATGGCCTGTAACCCTACCTCCTGCCTGCAGCTACCTTTCGCTTCCAAAAGGCCCTAGGCTCGCTGCTTCACCGAAAGTGTTGGGAGAGGTAACTGGAATCTCCCGGGCACACAAGACTAGTGCCTCCAGCTCAATCCAGCGATTTCCCAGTAATTCCTGGGTTAGACTGGTGCTTACATACTAAGTTCCATATTGTGAGAAGGTAGCTGAAAGCCTTGTCCCACAAACTCATTTACTGCATGAGAGTTGAGCTCACCCTCAGTCCCTCACAGTTCCACCCTGCATGCAGAGTGAGTTTCCCACGTCTTCACCAGAGACGTTTGCCAGAGGGCTATGAGACGCACGTTAACAATTGCAGACCTGGGAGGGTATCTCCAGGGTGCAGTAGAGTGGTAATCTGGGAACCCTCCGTACCTCAGAATACTGCTCCCTTCACACTGTCATAAGAATGCAGCTAGTTGAGAGGCTGGCTTCTAGGCATGCTTCCCTGTGAGGCTGAGGACAGGGCAGAACCCCCTCCCGCATCCTGCCTGAACTGTAGACGTACCTGCTAACACTCCTTATGTTTAGTGGCTGGGATAGGTTTGTGGGAAAAGCATGTGGTAAGCATTGGGCCTGGAAACTCCCGTGGTATCGGAGTTGAATACAGCGATTTCCCACATCCTTCTTCAAATAGGAGATGTAGCTAGGTTCCAACTCCCCTGTCCGACGTGGGGTAGCAGACATCTGCCCTCCCATGCCATACACACTTTCTGAGAGTTGAGCTCCTGGGCCTGTAACACTACATCCTGCCTGCCGCTACCTTTCGCTTCCAAAAGGCCTAGGCTCGCTGCTTGACGCAAGTGTTGGGAGAGGTAACTGGAATCTCCCGGCACACAAGACTAGTGCCTCCAAGCTCAATCAAGCGATTTCCCTAGTAATTCCTGGGGGTAGAGCTGGTGCCTACATACTAAGTTCCATATGTGAGAAGGTAGTTGAACGCCTTGTCCAAAAACATCTTACTGCTGAGAGTTGAGCTCACCCCTCAGTCCCTCACAGTTCCACACTGCCTGCAGAGTGAGTTTCCGCACGTCTTCACCAGAGACGTTTGCCAGAGGCTTCTGAGGCGAAGTTAACAATGCAGACCTGGAGGGTATCTCCAGGTTGCAAGCATAGAGTGGTTAATCTGGGAACCTCCTGTCTCAGCATACTGCTACCCTTCACCCTGCCATAAGAATGCAGCTAGTTGAAGCTGGCTTCAAGGCATGCTTCCCTGTGAGAGCTAAGGACAGGGCACCAAACCCTCCCGCATCCTGCTTGGGACTGTAGAAGAGCTGCTAACGTTCCTTTTCATGTTTAGTGGCAGGGAAAGGTTGTGAGAAAAGCATGTGGAATCGTTGTGCCTTGAACCCACGTGTATCTTGAGTTGAATTTACAGCGATTTTCCTCCACAAGTCCTTCTTCATCAGCGTGTTTAGCTAGGTTTCCCACTCGCATGTTCCGAGTTGGGTTAAGCAAGGACATTATCGCCTCCCATGCATTACCCCACTTACTGAGAGTTGAGCTTATGGCCTTGTAACCCTACCCTCCTGCCTTGCAGGCTACCTTTCGTTCCCAAAGGCCTATGATCGCTTCATTCACCGAAGTTTTTGGGAGAGGTAACTGGAATCTTCCCGGCACCAAGACTTAAGTGCCTCCAAGCTCAAGTCCAGCGATTTTCCCCAGTAATTCCTGGGGTAGACTGGTGCTACATACTAAGTTCCATATGTGAGAAGGTAGCTGGAACGCCTTGTCCAAAATCATCTTACTGCTGAGAGTTGAGGCTCACCCTCAGTCCCTCACAGTTCCACACTGCCTGCAGAGGAGTTTTCCCACGTCTTCACCAGAGACTTTTGCCAGAGGCTCTGAGACGCAAGTTAACAATGCAGACCTGGAGGGTATCTCCAGGTGCAGTAGAGTGGTAATCTGGGAACCTCCTGTCTCAGAATACTGCTACCTTCACACTGCCATAAGAATGCAGCTAGTTGAGAGCTGGCTTCTAGGCATGCTTCCCTGTGAGAGCTGAGGACAGGGCAGAACCCTCCCGCATCCTGCCTGACTGTAGAGTACCTGCTAACTCCTTATGTTAGTGGCGGGATAGGTTGTGGGAAAAGCATGTGTAAGCATTGGGCCTGAACGTGTATCTGAGTTGAATACAGCGATTTCCAAATCCTTCTTCAGAGTGTAGCTAGGTTCCAACTCCCATGTCCGAGTGGGTAGCAGACATCTGCCTCCCATGCATACACACTTCTGAGAGTTGAGCTTATGGCCTGTAACCCTACATGCCTGCCTTTCGCTTCCAAAAGGCCTAGGCTCGCTGCTTGACGAAGTGTTGGGAGAGGTAACTGGAATCTGCCGCAGAGCACAGACGAGGTTGCCTCCAAGCTTCAATTCCACAGCGATTTCCTATAGTAATTCCTGGGGTAGGACTGGTGCTTTTGCTACATACTAAGGTGCCATACTGTGCGTAAGGGTAGTGAACGCCTTGTCCAAAAGCATCTTACTTCTGAGAGTTAGAGTCACCCTCAGTCCCCTCACAGTTCCACACTGCCTGCAGAGTGAGTTTCGCACGTCTTCACCCAGAGACGTTTGCCAGATGGCTTCTGAGACGCAAGTAACAATGAGACCTGGAGGGTATCTCCAGGTGCAGTAGAGTGGTAATCTGGGAACCTCCTGTCTCAGAATACTGCTACCCTTCACCTGCCATAAGAATGCAGCTAGTTGACAGCTGGCTTCAAGGCATGCTTCCCTGTGAGAGCTAAGGACAGGGCACAACCCTCCCGCATCCTGCTTGACTGTAGAAGGAGCTGCTAACGTCCTCATGTTAGTGGCAGGGAAGGTTGTGAGAAAAGCATGTGGAATCGTTTGTGCCTGAACCCACGTGTATCTGAGTTGAATACAGCGATTTCCAAAGTCCTTCTTCATCAGAGTGTAGCTAGGGTTGCCCACTCGCATGTCCGAGTGGGTAGCAGACATCTGCCTCCCATGCATACCCACTCTGAGAGTTGAGCTTATGGCCTGTAAACCTACCTCCTGCCTGCAGCTACCTTTCGCTTCCAAAAGGCCTAGGCTCTCGCTGCTTCACCGAAGTGTGGAGAGGTAACTGGAATCTCCCGGCACACAAGACTAGTGCCTCCAAGCTCAATCCAGCGATTTCCCAGTAATTCCTGGGTAGACTGGTGCTACATACTAAGTTCCATATGTGAGAAGGTAGCTGAAACGCCTTGTCCAAAATCATCTTACTTCTGAGAGTTGAGCTCGACCCTCAGTCCCTCACAGTTCCACACTGCCTGCAGAGTGAGTTTCGCACGTCTTCACCAGAGACGTTTGCCAGAGGCTATGAGACGCAAGTTAACAATGCAGACCTGGAGGGTTATCTCCAGGTGCAGTAGAGGTGGTAATCTGGGAACCTCCTGTCTCAGAATACTGCTACCTTCACCTGTCATAAGAATGCCGCTAGTTGAGAGCTGGCTTCTAGCATGCTTCCCTGTGAGAGCTGAGGACAGGGCAGAACCCTCCCGCATCTTCTGCTGACTGTAGACGTACTGCTAACCCTCCTTATGTAGTGGCTGGGATAGGTTGTGGGAAAAGCATGTGTAAGCATTGGGACTGAACTCCCGTGTATCTGAGGTTGAATACAAGCGATTTGCCAACATCCTTCTTCAATAGGAGTGTAGCTAGGTTCCAAATCCCATGTCCGAGGGGTAGCAGACATCTGCCTCCCATGCATACACACTTCTGAGAGTGGAGCTTCATGGCCTGTGACCACCTACATCCCTGCCCCTGCCGCTACCTTTTCGCTTCCAAAAGGCCCTAGGAATCGGCTGCTTGACGCAAGTGGTTTGTGGAGAGGTAACTGGAATCTCCCTGGCCACAAACGGTGCCGTCCAAGCTCAATCAAGCGATTTCCTAGTAATGTCCTGGGGTAGACTGGTGTCTACATACTAAGTTCCATACTGAGTAGGTAGTTGAACGCCTTGTACCAAAAACATCTTACTTCTGAGAGTTGAGCTCACCCTCAGTCCCGTCACAGTTCCACACTGTCTGCAGAGTGAGTTTCGCACGTCTTCACCAGAGACGTTTGCCAGAGGCTTCTGAGACGCAAGTTAACAATGCAGACCTGGAGGGGTATCTCCAGGTGCAGTAGAGTGGTAATCTGGGAACCTCCTGTCTCAGAATACTGCTACCTTCACCCTGCCATAAGAATGCAGCTAGTTGACAGCTGGGCTTCAAGGCATGCTTCCCTGTGAGAGCTAAGGACGAAGGGCACACCCTCCCCGCATCCTGCTTGACTGTAGAAGGAGCTGCTAACGTCCTCAATGTTAGTGGCAGGGAAAGGGTTGTGAGAAAAGCATGTGGAATCGTTGTGCCTGAACCCACGTGTATCTGAGTTAAAACACAGCGATTTCCAAAGTCCTTCTTCATCAGAGTGTAGCTAGGTTCCCACTCGCATGTCCGACGTGGGTTAGCAGACATCTGCCTCCCATGCATACCAACTTTCTGAGAGTTTGAGCTTATGGCCTGTAACCCTACCTCCTGCCTGCAGCTACCTTTCGCTTCCAAAAGGCCTAGGCTCGCTGCTTCACCGAAGTGTTGGGAGAGGTAATCTGGAATCTGCCCGGCACCAAGACTAGTGCCTCCAAGCTCAATCCAGCGATTTTCCCAGTAATTCCTGGGGTAGACTGGTGCTACATACTAAGTTCCATATGTGAGAAGGTAGCTGAACGCCTTGTCCAAAAATCATCTTACTGCTGAGAGTTGAGCTCACCACTCAGTCCCTCACAGTTCTCACACTGCCTTGCAGAGTGAGTTTCCACGTCTTATCACCAGAGACTTTTGCCAGAGGCCTTCTGAGACGCAAGTTAACAATGCAGACCTGGACGGTATCTCCAGGTGCAGGAGAGTTGGTAATCTGGGACCCTCCTGTCTCAGAATACTGCTACCTTCACACTGTCATAAGAATGCAGCTAGTTGAGAGCTGGCTTCTAGGCATGCTTCCCTGTGAGAGCTGAGGACAGGGCAGAACCCTCCCGCATCCTGCCTGACTGTAGACGTACTGCTAACTCCTATGTTAGTGGCTGGGATAGGTTGTGGGAAAAGCATGTGTAAGCATGGGCCTGAACTCCCGTGTATCTGAGTTGAATACAGCGATTTCCAAATCCTTCTTCAGAGTGTAGCTAGGTTCCAACTCCCATGTCCGAGTGGGTAGCAGACATCTGCCTCCCATGCATACACACTTCTGAGAGTTGAGCTTATGGCCTGTAACCCACATCTGCCTGCCGCTACCTTTCGCTTCCAAAAGGCCTAGGCTCGCTGCTTGACGAAGTGTGGGAGAGGTAACTGGAATCTCCCGGCACACAAGACGAGTGCCTCCAAGCTCAATCAGCGATTTCCTAGTAATTCCTGGGGTAGACTGGTGCTACATACTAAGTTCCATACGTGAGTAGGTAGTTGAACGCCTTGTCCAAAAACATCTTACTTCTGAGAGTTGAGCTCACCCTCAGTCCCTCACAGTTCCACACTGCCTGCAGAGTGAGTTTCGCACGTCTTCACCAGAGACGTTTGCCAGAGGCTTCTGAGACGCAAGTTAACAATGCAGACCTGGAGGGTATCTCCAGGTGCAGTAGAGTGGTAATCTGGGAACCTCCTGTCTCAGAATACTGCTACCTTCAACCTGCCATAAGAATGCAGCTAGTTGACAGCTGGCTTCAAGGCATGCTTCCCTGTGAGAGCTAAGGACAGGGCACAACCCTCCCGCATCCTGCTGACTGTAGAAGGAGCTGCTAACGTCCTCATGTTAGTGGCAGGGAAAGGTTGTGAGAAAAGCATGTGGAATCGTTGTGCCTGAACCCACGTGTATCTGAGTTGAATACAGCGATTTCCAAAGTCCTTCTTCATCAGAGTGTAGCTAGGTTCCCACTCGCATGTCCGAGTGGGTAGCAGACATCTGCCTCCCATGCATACCCAACTTCTGAGAGTTGAGCTTATGGCCTGTCTGAACCCCCTACCGTCCGTGCCTGCAGCTACCCTTCGCTTCCAAAGGCCTAGGCTCGCGGCTTCACCCGAAGTGGGTGGGAGAGGTAACTGGAATCTGGACGGCACACCAGACTAGTGCCTCAAGCTCAATCCAGCGATTTTGTGCCCCAGTAATCCTGGGTAGTACTGGTGGCTACATACTAAGTGCCATATGTGGAGAAGGTAGTCTGAACGCCTTTGTCCCAATCCATCTTACTTTACTGCTGAGAGTTGAGTCCACCCTCAGTCCCTCACAGTTCCACACTGCCTGCAGAGTGAGTTTGCACGTCTTCACCAGAGACTTTTGCCAGAGGCTCTGAGACGCAAGTTAACAATGCAGACCTGGAGGGGTATCATCAGGTGCAGTAGAGTGGTAATCTGGGAAACCTCCTGTCTCAGAATACTGCTACCTTCACATGTCATAAGAATGCAGCTAG